>NC_141156.1:133860171-134013983 GCF_053477565.2 Lygodium microphyllum
TCAGATGTAAATTCCAGGTCAATTTGCGCGCGCGTGTATCATCACATGTAGATTGACCTGCACATGCGCAAGCACATGCGCTCTAAGACGCGCCCTCAGATGAAATGAGAGGAAACATTTTTTCGCGTCTATACCTGCGTCTACACTGAAATGTAGACGTGCTATCAAACGCGCTCAGTCGGCTCATTTTAGCCCGACGACCGCCATTGATGATTTACAAAATGCAATACATAATGGAATCAGAAATCCTAAATACACAGACAGAGCAGAGAGAGAAAGAGAGAAACAAAGAGAGAGAGAGAGAGAGAGAGAGAGAGAGAGAGAGAGAGAGAGAGAGAGTCACCTTGGGTGTTTGGTGTAGTGGGTGGTGGCGCTTCTTCCTTCTCCTTCTTCCTCTCCTTGGTAAGTTACCCTCCCTTGATGCTTGCTTGCTGCTTCTTCTTGTTCTCCTCTCTCTTGCTCTCTCTTTCTTCCTCTCCTTGGCTTTCCTTTTTCCCTTCTTGTGTGTTTGAAATGAAAGAAGAGGTGAGTCATGAGGAGGTGAGGCATGAAGAGACTGCATGTCGGCTAAACTCAAGCTTCAGAACCGCAAAAAACGTATGAAAGGAAAGGTGCAGTTTGAAAAGAAATGATTTAAGTATGGTTTGAATTTTGACGTGTGCGTCTATTTTTGCGTGTATATGCGCGTCTATTGTTCAGGTAGTCGCGAGTATAGATGCGAACATAAACGCGGAAATAGACGCTAATATAGATGCATACGTAAACGCGGATATAGACACGCATTTAGGCTTTATCATAATTTTTTCTTTTTAAGATAAGTTTTGATAGTGAATTCTTATCATAAGTTTTAACATATTTATGATGATTTTTGTGTATTTAAAATTGAGATCTTAGAATAATTAATATGCTAGCTTTAAGTTTTTATGTAAACATATGAATGACAAATATTTTGATGTTGTCATGAATTAGGTTTAATCATGTCGTCATCATCACCCAGTGCGGTGCATGTTGATTAGTCAATGAGAACATCCTCAAGTGAGGTCTTCATAATCGAGATGCATGGCTACGACAAAAAATTAAATGCATGTGTGATCGTTGTCGAGGGTGTATTTTTCGAGCACGTCGAATTGCAATGTCACACCTCAACTTGTATGGAGAATGGGAGCGAGGAAAATCACCAGTATTCATTGTTTTTTTTTACCACTAAGATTGCTAGTCTATGTTACGGGAATTATATATCAACGTACATGAAACTCCCTTTTGTGGTTGAGCAGGATGCGGTGCCACATCCTCAGATGCTCCCTCTCGAGCGTCGAGAGGCTGCAAAACGTCGACGCGAGGAGGCAGAGTCTTCAAGAAGAGTAGAGACTGACGATCATGATAGTAGCCCTCATAAAATGCCCCATCAAGTCATAGAGGATGAGATTTTGAACAACATGGTACACCATCTATTTTCGCAATCGGTTCAGGGAGAAGGTCACTCTACGAAGCCAGATGATCCACTATATGTAGCATCATCTACTCTGTTGTATGAAGGTTGTACGTACTCCATTCTTCGTACGTCCCTCGAGATACTTAACTTGCAAACAATTTATGGATGGAGTAATGTCAGTTTGGATGCGTTATTGAAGTAGGTATCGATTCAGTTTGGCTTATGAATCATAATATTAATTGTTCTATTTTGAAAGCAGACAGAAATATATGTTGGTGGTTTTTTAACTCACTTTTAAAAATATATGTAGGTTATTATCACAAATGCTTCCAAAAGGAAACAAATTGCCAACTAAGAGAGAGCAAGCAAGACATTACTTGAGATCTTTGGGAGGCCTGGATTATGTCAAGATCCATGCATGTGTCAATGATTGTGTCTTATTTTGTGGGATTCATGAGTTCGCACGAGAGTGTCTTATTTGTGGCAAATCAAGATACAAAGTGGAGATGAAGTCAATGGATGTGTCTCGTAAGGTTTTGTGACATTTTCTAATTGTTCCACGTATAAAACATATGTTCAAGTGTAAGTCTATTGGAAAGCTCATGTCATGGCATGCTAGTCATCGTTCAAGTGATGGAAAATGGAGGATCCTTGCAGACACACTGGCATGGCAATATATAGATAATTTATGGCCCGTTTTCAAGGAAGAGCCAAGAAATTTGAGATTTGGTTTAGGTATGGATGTGTAACGTGTCCACTAGTATCATCCAGGACACGTCTTAGCAGTCCATCGGAAAGGATGTCTAGAAAACTCTGTCCGACACTCCCATGGAATGTTACGGGTTTTGCGATCTAGGTCTTCCCGCGTCAGCCACGTAGCGGAAGTATCCTGGCCGTTCCCACTTAGGATCGATCAGAATTAGGGTTTTCCTGATTGGTCATTAGCTAACAGCAACTAGCGTCAGACTCGAGCGAACTACTTTACACAGAAACGCCAGGTCCGAAGCGGATTCACGCTGCACTTGGTTCAAGGAGAATGGGAAACGAGAGGGATGCGAGGCTCAACCTCTGTGCCATAAGACATAGTCCCATTCCGTTCCACTAAAACAGCGTAAATCGGGTAAGACGTAACTCTAGGTCATCGCTCTCGTTATTCGTTTTGATGATCATCCCGCTGTTCTTTGGGATTTTTGAGAAAAGTTACCGGCTAACCGGGACCACCCAACCGCAGTACGGACCCATGGTCCATCCTTTGCACTTTCCTCGGTTTGTTTTAGTTATGTAATTATCTAACACATTAATTTGACATATAACAATCAGCTTCTTTAATTAATCTTGTTAAGCACTAGTTCCTTCACGTAATCTTATCACGTGACATAGAAAAACAATATCAAGCAAGTTCTTTTTTAACATTTCATCATTTTATCTTTGAAATACAAGGAGTTCCGCCCGTAGGCTTGTCCATAATCCACCGAAAGGCTATCCAGTAATCCCCAGGGATCACTATTCCAAGCTTCCGCCCGTAAACTAGTATGCGGGCCTCGAGATCCAATCCCGAGTCACGTTAGCCTCTTATGCAGGACCGGGAAGGCGAGGGATTTGCGGCCAGAGCCCCCCCTAGCACCCAAGCGTCCTCCTACTCCAAGTAGAGCTCAACGGAGAGACCTCTCGCGGCGGGTTCGGTCCACGTTCCCGGCGCAGTGAACAACCCCCTTGGTTAGGGTTAGGCAGGTAGTCGGGGGTAACTGAAACTGCCTCTTCCTTCAGCCTTTAACCTGAAGTATAGATACTCATTTAATTTGTAATTCATAATTCAAAGAGAGCCCTAGAATCTCTAGCAAGCACAAACATTTCCATTAATCAACCGTGTTGTTTGGCAAACTGCTAAGGAAGTGTTCTTTCCTTTTGAGTGTATCACCACTCATTCCCAAGGTGTCTTGTAAATTGGCAAGATCCTTTACATTCTGGTGTAGGGCGCACCTTATTAACCCAACTTCGTCAACCCTAAAGTTCCTTAGATATGCTAGTTTCCGGTTTACAACTTTCCTTATTTAGAAGGATATCCAAAATACATCGTTTTTGCAAGATAACTTGCGTAGGGATCTGCCATCCTTATTGAGGGTTTTTTACCCTTTCTCCTTGTGAATCAATCACAAGACTAAATGATTTCATACTTGCTGCGCAAGTCGTGCGATGGAATAATCCGTTTTAGATCCTTTAAGCTGACGTATGTCGGCCCTAGGGTTTCTTTTTAAGAATCTAGGGAACAGCCCTAGTTCTTTATTTTTATGAATTTTTTTGATCCTACAATAAGGAAAGTAGTCAAGTGCTTAGGGTATGAATATTTCTATGTTTAGATTGGTTTGGTTATCTTTTGGAAGGTAATATTAATCGTCTTGTCACGGTTTTTCTATCCTTGTGACAATTTACTTTTCAGTCAATACAGTTCAATTTAAACTTCCTTTTTCCTTGCAGATGAACTCATGTCAAATAACAAACATTTCCCTTGCTAAGATGTACAATTAGCAATGATAACTTCCTAGTAATTTGAGCAACGAAAGAAACCTATCATGAATTTAATCATTCACAATGATTCGTTGCGAAAAGGAATAAGACTAATGGTGCAAGATATAAATTCTATACTTTTAGGATTTAACTAAAATATACTACTATAGTAAATGGATAATCTTGCTCGTAATTTATAATGCTTGATGCAATTCGAAGGAAACTAAGTTCTATACATTATCATTCATTCAAATAAGCTAAAATCCTTCATTACAAATAACTTGGACAAATATATCCTATCCCTAACAATTTCTCTTTGCATGATTGACTTAAAACGGAATTAAAGCTAAGAAGAAAAACCTGGTTTTGGGGTGAGATATCCACATGGATACCGGGAGATGACCCTCCCGCGGCTACGCCTTGGACTTTCTTAGGAGGCATCGCAATTAAAGTTTTTCGAACGTGGAAGCAGCTCCACAACTCCTCCTAGGAATTCCACCGTCGCTTCCTTGCACCGCTTGTCGATAGTAGTTTTTGGAAGGCTCTCTCCTTGGAAGTCAGGGAAATTCAAAAGGGTGTTTCAGAGTCTTCTACGATTAAGACCCATTGAAGCCATGGGGAAGGCTTAATGGTCTTTTAATGACTCGCTCAAACGAGAAATGAAAAAGGGATGGAAAAAACACAAGGTGCAGGAGAGAACTTCAAAGGGGATATAGTAACCGTAAAGGTTATAAATAAGGTCGAAGGACCCTTAAGTCAAACTTAAAAGGGGGTTTCAATATGCCACAAGGGGAGGGCTAGGGAAGGTATACATACGGAGGAAAGAGGGGTGGTTCCCAAAGAAAAGGGATAGGGATTTAAGGGATTAACATGGGGGGTGTGGTTTCAGGATGTCCAAGGAAAGGGTTTAAGGGTTAATACACGAGGGGTGTGGTTCCAAGGAAAAGGGGGCTTGAGAATTTATAAAATATGAAAAAGGGGCTTAAGGAAAGGGGCTATGTGACTTTTAAAAGCACGGGGGGCGGGGGGGGGGGGGGGGGGGAAGGGCCTAAGGGAGCCCTTAGGGAGGAATTTTTAAAGGGGTGGGAGGAAGGCTTAAGGGTCATGTGAAGGCCTTTTTAAGATAAAGCTTTCTTAAGGGGGGGAAAGGGGCTTTTAAATCCCCCCTTAGAAGCTTTAGAAGCTTTTGGATATCACATGGGGGGCCTTGATTGTGTGAAAGCGGCCATGACGTGTCGAATGGCAGCCTAACGGCAGCTGCTGGGACTGCGTGGCGTGAGCAACTGCTTCTTCACAGTGAGGGTGTCTTCAATCTCTCCCTCCCTCACAGATCCTCCCTCTCTCCCTCTCTGAAATGTCGACGGCGTCCCCTCAAGGCTTCATAGCAGTGCCTCTGTCCTCCTTCACTAGCACCGTGACGATCCTTCTCTCACCTCCAACAGGACAAGCAAGCTTCTCTCCTTATGGCAACAGCATTGTACCGCATTCTGCCCCTTACACCCTCCTCTCTTCTTATTTTTATAGGGGGGGAAAGAATCCCTCCCTCCTTACCTGTCATTATGCATGGCAAGGGAGCTAAGCAAGCTCCAGCGAGGAGCTTGATGGCTCCTCCGTTCCACCGTACAAGCTCCTAGTCGACACGCCGCCGTGAAGGCAATTTTTTTTTTTAATTTCCCTTTTAATATATTACATTCTCTCCCCCTTAGAAGAATCGAGATGTCCTCATCTCGAGATAAACTGGGGATACTGATGGATGAGAGTGCCTTCATCTACCCAGGTGGCATCCTCTTCGGAATAATCTTTCCACTGGACGAGGCATTCTCTTAAGATTCTAGATCTTAACTGTCTCTCCCTAACATCTAAGATCCTTTCCGGCCTTAGTTCAAGGACTCCTTGACTAGGCATTACAATTTGTTGGTCATCAAGTACATTAGTCATGCCTACGATGGCCCCCAAGAAGTCACAAGGCGCGCCTACGGGAGGTTCTTCTCCTAACATTCACGTGTACATTTCCCCGAGCCCACAAACCCAGGTTTTACTATTTTGATTCCACGCAAAAGTAACGCTTTAAGCACCTATGCATGTTCAAATTCACTTAGCCTAGTTAAATGCAATTGGAAAAGAATTGACTGTTTGAACAATTACTAGAATTAATTCATGACATGCAAATGGGTCATTGGTATTTTCAATGTGATGAGAACGCAAATTGTCTATCCATCTTACAATCTTAATAGTATGTTGCCTTGTCGTGCATTTCAAAGTGACAAGCCTAGAACACCTATTGCCTATCATTATAAGGTTGAAATTATTAAGTACACCTTTGACTAGACATGGAAAGATTAAGCGTATGTCACATTTTTAGGCAATATCTTCATTGTAATGATTCATTAGGGAAAGTCGTTAACATCCGTAGGAAATAGCAGAGCACGGAAATGATTTTATGAACTTGCAGGTGGCATGTGCTTGTAAAATGGAATAGGTTAACTCTAGCTTTAATTAGCATGAACTTCATTTAACTACGTTGTAGTTAGGAAAAGGTTGCATGTTGCACATTCATCGTGCATAAAATTCATTCATCAAGAGTTGCATTTAGGGGAAGGTTGCATGGTTTATTAAAGCATGAAATTCTAAAGCTTAGAAAAAGAGTTGTAGGCATGATTCTTGAATGTAAGTCCTAGTAGGTTCTATTAAAATTATTCTGCAAACTATCATGCATTTTGATTTTAACAAGAAAGGTTAGGGTTATTGCGAATCTAGTGGTATGAAGAAGCAATGAATCGCGTGTTCACGAGTATTGTGACATGTTGCAACTAGTTTTCTCTTTTAGATCAAGTTTATCATCTCTGGGAATGGCTCGTCCTTGTCGCAAGACAAGCAGATCGAATTATCTAAATCACCTAAACCGTAAGGGATTCATATAGGCATTGTTCAGTCCGATATGATAAATAACCCAAGTACTAACTAGGGTTTAGCTCGTTAAGGCTTTGGCCTAGTTTCGCACGTGTTGCCAAGTCGAAACCCTCATACCCAAAGGTCCTACCCACATTCATAGAACATAGGGTCAATTGGACGCTCATGCAAGCAACAATCTAGGGTTTCTACCCTAAGGATCATTCGTTCAAATGCTAACACTCGGATTGAGTTGGAATCCCTAAGACCAAACGTCGTTGGCCTAGTGCAATTAGGATTGGGTTGGGTAAGAAGACACCCTAAACCCTGCTTCTTGTCTAATCATAATTCCTTGACTAGAAAACACCGTTCAATGGGTGAAATGATCCCCTGGAATAGATGCAACACTTGTGCAACAAGTTGCGACGTCGCATGGTCTTGTGGTTTGATCACAAGAGAGTTTTGCCATTCCTTGGAATGCAGTTGGCAGGTTGTTGCGCAAGTTTAACTTACAAGAGGATGAGTAATCATCCTGTTACATCACCTTTCTTGGGTAAAATTTCCAAGTTAAGGAAAGTTAGGTATTTTTCTTGGAAGCAAAGGATCAATCAAGTTAGAGTGACATGGTCGCCAGGATTTATTGTTAATTTATGAAATATATTGTATTGGTTAAGTTGGGTTAACATGGTATGGCCCTAACCTAAGGAAAAAAGGGTGAACAAACAAACCCTTGGGGATCTTGCCAAGTCACAATTGATCCCGGATTAAATGTTGGATGCATTCAGAGAGAAGGATTTAATCCTTAGCAGTTGGCCAAAAATAATAGACCACTGGAATTGATTGTGCTTGTAACAATTTAGGAGCACTGTTTGCATTGTTTGCTCAAGGAACTAAAGGATGGAAAGATATTTAATGCTTCAGGTTGAAGGCTTGAAGGGAGAGACAGCTTCAGTTGCCCTTGATTGTCTACCTGACCCTAACCAAGGGGGTTGTTAGCCGCGCTGGGAATGTGGACCCAACCTGCTGCGTGAGGTCTCTCCGTTGAGCACTACTTAGAGTAGGAGGACGCTTGGGTGCCACGGGGGCTCTGGTTGTAAATCCCTTGCCTTCCGCGCCCTACAGAAGAGGCCAATGTGACTCGGGATTGGATCTCGAGGCCGCATACTAGTCTACAGGCGGAATCTTGGATTAGTAGTCCCTGTGGATTATGGATAGCCTTCGGGTGGATTATGGATTAGCCTACGGGCTGGATTTTATGGATGTATTCCAAAGATAAATAAGATAACCTGTTGAAAAGGAACTTGTTTGACAATGTTTTTCTATGTCAAGTGCTAAGATTACATGAAGAAACCAATGTCTAATTGGCTAATTAAGGAAGCTGCTTGATGCATGCCCAACTAAATGTGGTAGGTAATTAGACAACTAAAGCAACCCTGAGGAAAGTGTGGTGGATGTGGCCATGGGTCCGTCCTATGGATGGATGGTCCCCGTTGGCCGTGAACTTTTCTCAATCGAAATGGACAGCAAGGAGCTCCTCTTGAAGGAAATGAATAGCAAGGGCACTGACCTAGATTTTAGCATCCCTCTCGTTTCCCATTCTCCTTGAACCAAGTGCAGCATGAATCCGCTTCGTCCCTGGCATTTTTGCATAAATTAGTTCGCTTGGGGTTCGACACTACCTGCCGTTTAGGAAAGTGACTATTAGGGGAAACCTTGATTCAGGTCGGTCCTAAGTGGGAAACGGCCAGAATACTTCCGCTACGTGGCAGACCTAGGAAGTCCTAAATCTCAAATCCCGTAACATTCCATGGGAGTGCCGGGTGGAGCTTTCTAGACTCTCTTCTTGATGGACTGCTAAGACATGTCCTGAAAAGGGAACAGGTGGAGATGTTACATTTAGGAACTAGCAGTCAAGGCATGAAGTCCTAAGATCGGGTTATAGGTATTTGGGGAGGTCTCATAAATTGTCCACCTCATGTAAAGGCATTGTCTGGTATAAAAAGAGCTATTTTTGAGAGTCCTCCTAATGACCCTATCTTTCTAGCCTACTAGGCATTTGTTTCTAGGAAACTCTATTAGTTGTGAGGCGAATAGAGAAGCCTTCCAAATAAAGGATAGAGATGAAACAATGAATATATCTGAAGACTTTAGTATAATATGGAGGTGTGTAAAAATGGATTTTAACCCTTGAAAAAAAGAAAAAGAAATGAAAGAAAAGGAAAAAAAATTATAAGAGCAGATTATCATTACCTTGTGAAGGGCTAGTAGCTTCCTAGGAATGAGTGACTTAGGACCGATACCTTGTCTTCTTGGGTCACGATACACTCAGCTCCCTCCTTTTTACATGTGCGAGTATCAAGTCGAGAAGTATTAAAAAGTAGTAAATTAAAAGGATTTGAAAAGGAAAGACCAGGCTATAGGGGTCCTCGCCTAGTAAGTAGGAGTTCCTCGTTCAGTTGTCCTAGGTTAGGTAAGGTCAGACCACCACTTGGGATGACTCCTTTGATAGTTCTTTTTAGCCTATCTATGTTGAAGCAATTGACTAGCAACTAGCTTTGGATATTTGTTAGGATATACTTGGCCTATCCCTTGTGGATCTTCATGCCTTGATTTGGTCAAGGGTAGGGTGAGAGTTGTGTTTGTGTTTGTGTTTTTTTGTGTGCTTTCTTTTTAAAGTAGCTTGATTGTCTTTATAGCTTCTTTATGTGCAAATCAGTTCGTGGATTCGACGGGCTGAGTCACCATATCCCGTGTAGTTGAGAATGAGAACTGATTTTGAAAATCGATTTAAAGGAGAAAAAGACCTCAAAAATAGTAAATTTCTCATGAAAAATGAAACTATTGTATGTAATATTTCTAGTCAAAATATTAAATCGACCTTAAACCCCCTTCAACAAGGCACCCCAAAGTGATCTCCCACATCGTCAAATGTTGGCAGTTAAACGCTTACCTTGCATGCACGATAATAAACCCCATGCGTGTTGTGCAAATAAGGCCGAGGTTAAAACCCGCAAGCCGCACGAGAAACACCCCTTACGTAAAATGATCTAACTTCAAGGAGCCTTTTTGGCATAAGATTGCTCATAACCCTTCTACAGATGCATCAGTTGCACATGGAATTCCTTAATCCAATCATGATGTTGCAAGATGGGTGCTTCCCTCTACTTTTTGAGGTTAGTTAGTGTTGTCAAGGCTACAATCTTTTCAATCTTTGCAGGGTCTATTGCTATCTCTTGTGTAGAGACAATGTGGCCCAATAGAACTCTTGGAGAGATTCCAAAGGTGCATTTATTGGGGTTGAGAAAAATCCCATACTTTGGCATTGGTCAAAGCATTGCTCCAAGTGTCCCAAATGCTCAGAGACTAGGCTATATACACCAAAGTCATCTACATACACCTCAATGGAATCATATAGATGGTTTTGGAATGTGGCCATCATCACTCATTGAAAGGTAGTAAGAGTGTTATAGAGCCCAAACAGCATCACTCTATAAGCATAGGTTCCCCATTCTATTGTAAAGTTTGTTTTAGATTAATATATTTATGCAATGTGGACATGGTTGTATCCACTAAATCCATCCAAGAGGAAATAAAGCTCATGTCCAACCAGTGTGTCCAACAATTGGTCTATGAAAGGAATAGGTTAATGATCCTTCTTAGTCTTGGAGTTTGACTTTTGGAAGTCCACACATATTTGCATCTTTTGATTCTTCTTGGGTATTACCACAATGGGTGAAACCCATTCACTATTAGCCAACTAGATAGATAAACTCAGTTTTAAGGAGCTTCAACAGTTTAGCTTTCATTAGGGCTTGTAATTTGGATTCAAACCCCTCTGTCTTTGCCTCATGGGCTTGGCATCAAGCCCTAAGTCAATATGATGTTGATATACCATAGGATCCATCCCCTTTGGATCTTTATAGTACCATGCAAACACGTCCAAGTTCTCTTTCACAAGGTCATGCATGACTGACATCTTCTCTTTTGAAAGACTGATACCCACCTTCAAGTGATGTTCAGTACTATCTCCATCCACGAATGTTAATTGCTGTTCACCTTCCACTTTGTGGATGAAGGTCCCACGGACTGCTTTTGGGCATAGATCAGCCAACTCTTTCAAGGGAGTGGCCTCCTCATCTAATGCTCCGCGAGAACCGACCCACAGTCAGGGACTATGCCTTTATTTTATTGGGAAAGATATGCTTAACAGCCTCTTCATCTCTTGATGTGCCATCTATTATCTCATTGGAAGAGTCTATTAAGACTTCAATGGAAGTGGATCCATTATCTTTTTGCAATCCATACATCTTTGACTCCACTTTTTTGGGTCCTCTACCTAGGGTTACAATTCCTTTGAACCAATCTGTCTGTGTCCTTGCTTCAAAAATCCATGGTCTTCCTAGCAACAAAGGATATGAGGTCCCATAGGAATTTGGTTTTACTACCAAATAGGTTAGCCAATAGCCTCTTCCTATGAGGGTTGTTTGCACATATGGAAGAATGTCCAAAGGCTTAATTCTACTTTGGTCTGCGAGTCTTATAAGCCATCGTGTAGGTTGCATACCTTGCAAGCCTAGATCCTTCATTATCACATCCATCATTATGTTCATTGATGAACCTCTATAAATGAATGCATATGCAATTAAGCAACCTTCAATCCACACATTGATCTCTAGGGTGTTGAGTTCTAAGAAGGCATTAGCCATATTTGCTTCTTTCATAAGATTTGGGGCTTTGTTGGGACTTAGGGACAATGGTAGCAGCAATCCTTAGGCCATGCCTTCTTGTGAGTATGCTTTTGAATTTCTTTCAATAGTTGGGAGACAAGATCACCAACTGTCGGAATGTTAGGTTTGGTTTGAATGTGTCTAGGTCTTTGACGAAGTTATATTCTTTAATAGGATCCACCAATTTCTCATATCGGCTGGGGAATAGGACAATCCCCACTTTTATCTTCCCTCTTTCTTCTAGAAGTAGCAAAATTTGCACTTCTTCTACTACTAGAGGCACTTGTGCATCCTCTATCTCTTGGAGATTTGGTTTTGTATTTGTAATTGTATATGTATCCTTCTGTAGTAGTACTAGACGGCTCTGTTATGTACCATTTTGTTCTGTTTCTCCTTAGGAAGATTGAACTTCACCATTTTCCAAGATCCGACAGAATCTCTCTTGATGAGTCTCTAACCATAGATCATGAGAAAAATGGATCAAATCCGAGTGAGATGGGATTTTTAGCATGATGGGTTTGATGTGGAAATCTCATGTGTCATAGTTAGGATGAACGGGTTGGAAGGAAGTCAATCCATCGAATGTGGATGTATTTTTGTTTTCATTGGGTAGGCTTGGATTTTTGAAAAAAAAAATTGATTTAAGAAAATTTGGAAAAAATAAAAAACACAAATTATTATTGCTTGTCTATAACCACCATATCTTGCATTTTAGGCAATGGTGAGTGATTCATCACTTGAATGTGCTTCATGGACTAAAACTCCATAATAATTGCAAGTTTCTACTCAAATTTTACTAATTTCCATCAATTTTACCATGGGATGCATTGGCATATTGCAGGTCGGGAGTTCGATTAACAAGTAGCTAGTTGAAGTTAATGCTCGACTACCTTTAAAGACTCTTGCTTGTGAATATCAATGCTATTCATGGTTGGGGATAAAAGACACATAAAAGGGTCATGAAAACATGTGGACTTTTCTATAGCTAATTCACATTTATTGATTTTGGAGCTTGACACAAGAAGTACATGAAACTTGTCGCACATGTAATAACTAGGTGCATTACTTGCTTGTAGTGATTTTTGGGAATAATTGGAAAAGGGTTAAGAACATGAGTATTGCTGGTATTTCATTGATGTTTTTGATATTCTTTGATGAAAATATGTGGTTTATGGTTTGGAAAATAATTCAAGAAAGGGTAGCAAGAGGGCACAAACAATCTAATAATAATTACTACAGTTAGTGTGAGAAGACTAGAACATGTATGCTTGACAAAACAAATAGCGATGATTGCTTACATCAGTAAATTTAGTAAAAAAAAAAAAAAGTCTTGAATGCCTAATATTCATGAGAAATCAAGATTCCATGTTGGTTGTTTTTTCTCTTATTACCGAACGATTGCTAATAATTGATTGCAGTGAAGATAATGTGCTTAACAAACTTGCAATTGAGACTATTTTTGTGAAGCCATAGGATGATCTGTTTACTAAAAATTAATTGTAAAAATTCTTAGAAAGCATTAAATTTTCTAAATTTTCATTGTTTTGAATGAACTACTTGCACAAGAACTAGTCAGGGGCTAACTAGTTAATCCATGGTACTTATGAGCAGCCTATTCTTGGATGTGTTGTTAATGAAATGGTCAATAAGGTTTTTTTGCTATAATTTATTATGTATGATTAGTAAAAAAATTTGAAATTTTATTGGGAATAAGATCATTGGTTTTAAAATCCACTAGGGATGAATAGGTAGACAAACTAGCTACAATTGTGTTACCATTATCTAGTCGGCCTGCACTGGTATTACCATTAGCTAGTTGGACTAGTGACAGGTAAGACCAAACTGTGTGTGTTCCTAAAATTCTTGATGTGCCCAGCCAAATCATGGCAAAAACCTACAAATTCTCTTATATTTGTTGAGTATTCATCACAAGTGTTGTAGACTTCGCATATTGCATTGAGACAGTCCTTTGCAATGCTGACTAGCTCCTTCTACAGTCCTTTACAATGTTGGCTAGATCCTTTCTACATGGAGAGGAGAGTGCATAGTTTGAAGAGGTAATGGCTGAAGTATGAGATGACTTAATTATCATGTTTATTTTAGAAAATTTACTATTATTTGCAGCATGGGAGGTACATTGAGTTAGTTAGAATTGAGGGTGCTATTGCAAGCACTTGGGAGACTCTTTGGCTTGGGTAAGTTACTCATGAATATATATGTGTGCATCATGTGAGTTCAAATTTTTTTAAAAAAGAATACCAATTTTATATGTTTTTTACATACAAAAGGGTGTAATATGAAGGGTTATTTATAGATTGAATAGAAAAGGGTTATATTTTATTCAAGAAAAATTCACAGATAAGGATATTTATAAACAGGCCTTGAACGCATATAATGTAAATGATATACATATAGTAACTTCCCTGAGCTCTTTGGGAGGACCAAAAAAGCTAGTTTGGGGGCACCTAGGGGACATACGTTCAATCTATTCATGCTCCTTGGTCCTTGTACTACTGATAATTGTGAAATTACAATTTTTTGGGGATGAATCATAGGTTCGATACCAGTAAGGATCCTCTCGTGCTCACTTGCTGATTGGGAAGTGATTGATAGGTAGGAAGTGGTTGAACAGACACTATCTAGTTAAGAGCTTTCCTTTTCGAGTTTGGTAGGATGACTTGCATATGGTTTAGTGTCCTACCTCCTTTTGTTAGAGATTACCAAGTCATATGTGAGGATTCCACACTCTGAAGTCAAAGGGGGTAGCTTGGGACCTTGCAAAATCACAAGTAGGTCATGACCTCTAGTTGCACTATGCTACAAAGCACTACTAGTGGTTGGAAAAATGTCATGAGGTCTAATCAAACTCATGTGATGGATTGAGTACCTCCTGGGTAAGGATTTAGTAATTATGGACTCTCAAGATATTAGGATAACCCATATTGTCTTGAACCCTAATGCATTTGTTTATTCCAACTGCTTGAGTCACACTTGGACTATGATTTTCTAGGCAAGACAAAACCCCATCGAGGTCATTCACCATATTATTCTTAACACCTCATGACTTAATTCTCATCATTTTAGTCATCCAAGAGACACTCTCTTGAGGTAAGTTGGAAACCTTGACTCACCTTTGAGTGTAATAATTCCAGAAGAGAGATGGTCATAGCACACATTTAGATCTTGACAAGCAGTACCATATACAAGGGCAAACAAGAAGTGCCTACTTAGCCAACTGATGGCTACAAAGAAACTAAGCTTAAGTACTTGCAAGTCCTAACATTACACCACATTGAATCAAGATAGACAATATCTCAATCATGCAAGGAACATCAAATAGGAACCCCTAGTACTTTGTCAAGGCTCATTAGCCTCATTGAGACACTTGTCATGCAAGAGTATCCAAAAAACATGGTAAAAACAAGTTTAAATATTGACTCTCTGGAGTTTGATGCAATGAACTTCTCTACAAATATCTAGAAGCTAATATCAATCTACGACCAACACACACGAGTTGAACATAGAGGAAGAGATCATGGCAGATGTAGAAGCCAAGAGGAAACTTGGAAGGGAACTTAAATAACAACTTTGATACTTCCAAGAATTTGTTACCGCTTCCAAGAACACTTGTATGTGGATTTTCCTAGAAGAAAAGCATCAACAAGTGGCTCAAACATGCCATTAGTTACCTTAGGAATTTTTGGAATAGAGACGCTTGATGATGATGAAACATCAAGGATTCTAAAATGTTCATGTGTTCCTCCTTGCTCCATTGGACATGCTCTTTCTCATGGGTCAGCATAGCTATAGTCCTCTTGAGATCTTCATGTCTTTTAGTGCCTTTCTCCCACTACTCGACCAATTTGAGGGTTCTCTCCTTCATCTGCTTCACTTCTTCATCATCTAGCCATAATTGTACATTTTTTCGGTCTTTCTCCTTTAGCCACTCTTCCAACTCTGCCATAGTTTTTGAGGCCTCCTCATGGAGGGATTTTTATTTTTCTCTATTCTTTGTCTCTTTTCTATACTATGCCAGTAACTCCTCATATTTGTCATTATCCATTATTTTTCTAGCCAAGGTGGCTAGTGCTATTCTAAGAGTGTAAACCCCCCTAGTGTATTACCATTGAAGTGTTACATAAGCTTCATTTTCCCTTTCTAGGTCTAACACTCCTTGCTTCTTTTCTTCTTCCTTCTCATCCCTTTGCTCTTCCAAAGTCTTGAGAAGGTCATCAAAGTCATGTGAAGTCCCTTAAGTGATACGGGGAACCCATGACGAGGTGTCCTCTAGCCACCATGGCACCTTCTCCATCCTCTTTTCTAGTTCAAATTTTTTTGTTGCAAGCTTCTTTGACCCTATAAGGCTAGATCCTAGTGATGGACTTCCTCACCAAAATGAGTAGAATTCTTCCACCCCTATTCTCGACCTTCCCTTGGTATTTGACTACCTCCTTTCAACCTAAGAAGAGGTGTCAACAACAATGGGGAAATAGGTAGTGTGGTTCTTTAAGGTTCTTGGGTAGGCTGTGGTGGTGGTGGTAAGGGATGAACTAGCTCTTTTGGTGTAGTAGAAGATAGAACCCAGCTGGCAAAAAAGATCATGAGAATCCTATAAAAAAGTTTTGTAAAGACTCTCACAAAAGCCACCAACTCGGAAAAAGAGGACCCAATGGAGGGATTGAAGAGAAAAATCCAAGTGGCTAGCGAGTCCCTTTAGAACACCTTGGAGCCACTACCACAACTACTTGAGTATGAGTCTAGTTGAGATAAAGTGGCCCAGCACCTTGAACAAGAAGGCCTCACAAGGGAGCAACTAGTAAGATTGGGATTTGTGATTCACAAGGAGCTTGACCCTTCATTAGTACAAATTGATCGAAATGTGGAAGAGTCATCCTCTTCAAGTGCAAACAGAGACCCAAAGCAATATAGGAAAAAAACAACTAGGTGAAGTGGAATTGAAGCTTAAATTGGAGCCACAATATGTGCCAAAGGTGTCCTTCCTAAGAGGAGCACAAGAAGTTAGCATAGGTTGGGAAGAAGAGCTCTTAGCCCTAGAAAGAATGTAGTCATGGGATGCACCAATGACTTTTATTTTCAATAAAACAAAAAAGCTCAAGCAGATACTCCCAATGAACATCATGAATGTTGAGAAATGTGCAATCACACCCATTATAGCCTCTTTGTAATGAACAACAAAGCAAAGAATCACATTGCAAATAAGCCTTAGGCTAGGTCATGTATGCACAATTTATTAAAACCATAGTTGGCGAATACCATGGTCCCTTTCCACCTTTTTCACCTACCAAAACCACCTACTGTAAGCCTATAAAAGGCACTCATCCTCACACTTATTTGATCAATTATTCTCATTCACTTGTACTTGCATTATGCTTGGATAATATCAATTGTTCTTCTTTGTCCTTACTTATGCCTCATTATAATTGTCTCTTTGCTCATCATTGATCCACCTTAGCATGCATCCTCAATATTTTAACAATGATGCAAGTGACTAAGATTGGGGTAGTGTTAGGGAGGAGATGGCTGCATCAAAAGTTGCAAGATCCTGACTCATGCCAAGGAGAGGAGGCAAGGTACTAGCAGAATAATGTGTTGGAAAAGCCTATGGGTTTGAATCATAGCCAGCTTGGAGACTATCTTGGAGGAGATCAATGAGGCATGGATGGCCTTCTATTGAGTATTGCTACCTAAGGAAAGAGGAGATCCCATGCATTTAACCCACATACGAAGGCATGGTGTTCACTACTACAACCTCGATACACATGAAAGTTACCACTTTCCCCTAATATTCAATGTGAAAGATAGTCGACTTGAGGACCTGCCTCTAATGTTAAGAGTTAGACCTGGCACCTTCATTCAAGAAGTTTATAGACACATTTCAGAATTGCCCAAATCCAACCTTTGTGACAACTTGTAACTATCTAAAGCTCTTGTTGTTGTTGCTAAGTTACCTTTGTCACAATGGTAGTTACAACAAGAGCTACCATCTCATTGGAAAATTCGCTTTGTGACAAGTTTAGATAGTTACAATGGTAGTTACAACAAGAGCTACCATTGGTAATTGTTACTACCATTGTGACAAGTTTAGATAGTTACAAGTTGTCACAAAGGTAGCATTCACAATGGTAGTTACAACAAGAGCTTTAGATAGTTACAAGTTGTCACAATGGTAGTTACAACAAGAGCTTTAGATAGTTACACCATTCGCTCTTGTTGTAACTACCATTGGTAATTGTTACAAGTTTAGATAGTTACAAGTTGTCACAAAGGTAGCATTCAAGTTAGAACTACCATCTCATTGGAAAATTCATAATACATTTCATATTAGTTTATTGAGACCATTTAGAGGCCAATTACCTATCCACCCTATCTATGAAAACCCACCTTTACTAGAAGAAGAGACTGAAATACTTGAACCAGAAGCCATTATAGACACTGACTACATGACCACTAGAACTGGTTGAAGGTATTCTAGATATCTAGTGAAATTTAAGAACCATCCTGTAGAGGAAGCACAATGGATGCACGCTAGAGACCTAAATGCTTTCCCCACTCTATTAGCTCCACATTGAGCTAATAGCAATTGAGGTCAATTGCTATCCCACCCCGGGGGTATGATGCCAGGAGGCATATTCCACGGTGGATTCCGTGAGGTTTTTTGGTGGATTCCGTAAACTTAGATGACCGGGGCTCATACACAAAGAGGATTCTTTGTGCGAGAAGTTGATGGGAACGCTTGTCCTTTTCGGGCGTTTCATTAATTTAGTGTGTACATGGGTGATTCCATAGCGGGTGATTCCGCAAAATGCATATTAAATTAATAAAGGTTTATGAGTTTAGAGTGCGCACTCGTAATAAATTAAGGTTAGGATTTATTTCTAACCAGTTGATTTATTTATGTAGCTGAAGACTGCTAGGTATTCACTTTTGTCGGTTTAATTGTGTTATTTTACTAACGATTGTGAATGCTTCAGTTGATGTGTAGAGATAGCAGCAGTGGCGGAGGAAAGCATTGGAGTCTAGCGGGTTTTCGACTCTTGGACTAGATTTTGATAGGCGCCACGCCTATATTTTGTTATGTCTATTGAGACATCGATTATTTATTATTATTTTGTATGCGCTTATGCGCCTGGATATGTTATTTCTATTTGGACATTGAGATTGGGCGTGCCAGACACTATGGGCACCGTCCATTAGCTTTATTTTACTATTTTTGTAGAAAGCAAACTCAAAAGCTAAAAGCTTGTTATATTTTTGTAATTGGGCTATTATTGAGCATGAAGATTGGAAATATACATAAAATACATGCTTTGTGAAGCGCTCACACAAGGCATGGGGGAGATTGAATCCAATTTGTCTCTTGCCTCTTGTCGTGCTTGCTTTTACATGGGTTTTTGTGCTAAAAAGTAGAGTACTTTGTTCTTGGGGACATTCCGGGATTCACCACGTGAGCTATCTGCCATCGATCTGCGCACCAGTGGTATCAGAGCGGAGTAGAGATCAAGAGCTTCCAATCGCTACCAATATCGGGCGAAGGCGGAGCTCCAAGGACAAACGGGCTCTACAGTCAATCTCATCGCGAACCGTCGATACAGGCAGACTTCTGGCGATCAAGAACCCCTGTTTCCACTGTCAGATCGCGAAGGACCAGGCTCTGCAGGCGGAGGACCACGCATCCAACTCCTTCATCAAGTCCTGGAGTTACAGAGATAAGCTTCATTGTTTTTCTCAAAATTTCTTTCAATAAGCTTAGAGAAAGCTTAAGAAGCTTATTAAGCTTCAAAACTTCAAGTCGATTTGCAAGAAGACCCCCCGAAATTTCCGCGTGGAGAAAAAACGGCCACCCCCCCTTCACGAAAAAAACGGCGGCCTGTTCTCCACCATTAAGCTCTCTTAATCCTTAAGTCAAAGCTTAAATCACTAAGCTTCCTTCAAGTCACACAATCCTCTGCAAGTCACACTGGGCAAACAAGTTCAGTAACTCCGGGTCTCGCACTCCTGAAGTCACGTTCCGTAAGTCGACGGTAATCAAGTTCTGCAAGTTCTGCAAGTCGGCCTAAGTCCAACAAGTCAACAACTCTGCAAGTCTGCTAAGTCTACAACTCTGCAAGTTTTCGCATACTCAAGCAAAACGTGTACTACGCAAGAATACTAAATCATATCTCATTTGGGTGAATGAATTGCATGCAAAGGAAAATCATATGCACCCTAGGCATAAGGAATTTCTCGCATATTTTAAGGACTGTTTTGCAGAAGACCTACCACCAGGTCTACCTCCATCACGTCCAGAAGACCATAAGATTGACCTAATACCTGGCACACAACCACCTTGCAAAGCCCCATATAGGCACAATCAAATAGAGCAAAAAGAAATCTAGAGTCAAGTTGAAGAATTACTAAATAGAGGCTTAATTCGACCTAGCAGTTCTCCATTCGGTGCACCTGTGCTCTTAGTCAAGAAAAAGAATAATACTTATCGGATGTGTATTGACTACTGAGCATTAAACAAGATCACTGTAAAGAATAGGTATCCTATACCTAGAGTTGATGACCTTATGAACAAACTGCAAGGATCTTCTATATTTAGTAAAATTGACCTTAAGTCTGGATATCATCAGGTGAGACTAGATAGATCCGACATATTTAAGACTGCATTCAGGACACAGTTTGGCCATTACGAATTGTTAGTCATGCCATTCAGATTAACTAATGCACCTGCTACTTTCAGTAGAATGATGAACCGTATTTTTCTAAAATATCAATATTGTGTGATTGTTTTCTTTGATGATATTTTAGTGTTCAGTCAAAGTGAAAAAGAGCATTATGAGCATTTATCATTAGTTTTTCAATTACTGAAAGACAATCAATTGTTTGCAAATCCTGACAAGAGTGAATTCTTTAAGACAGAAATAGAATATCTAGGTCATATTGTATCAAAAAAAGGAATAAAAGTTGATCCTAAGAAAATTGATGCAATATTGCATTGGCCTGTTCCTAAAAATGTACATGAATTACGCTCATTCCTTGGTCTTGCTAGTTTCTATAGGAAGTTTGTACGTAATTTCTCATTACTTGCTTTACCATTGACCAAACTTCTTAAGAAAGGCATTGTTTATCAATGGACTGAAAACGAGCAGAAATCCTTTGACTTACTCAAACGTGCATTAACCAATGCCCCTGTTCTACAATTGCCTGACTTTAACAGACCATTCTTTTTAGTTGTGACCGATGCTAGCGGATCAGGAATAGGAGCCGTGCTAATGCAAGACAACCATCCAATAGCATATTCTAGTTCTAGGCTGAAACCCTCTGAGCTTAAATATTCCACTTATGACAAGGAACTCTTAGCAGTTGTCCAAGCATTAAAACAATGGAAGCATTATTTAATGGGTTCAGAATTCATGATAAAGACCGACCAGCAAAGCATTAGACATCTACTTAGCCAACCCCAAATTTATGCCCGTCATATCAAATGGGCTTCATTCATTCAAAGTTTCCATCCTATCATTGAATACCAACCTGGAAAAGAAAATGTAGTTGCTGATGCATTGAGTAGAAAACCTACAATTCATAATATTTCTATCATATCTTTTGATTCTTTGATTGCTATGAAAGACACATATCACCAGGATATTACTTTTCATTCTGATTGGCAAAAACTAGTTCAAAATAATTTCATTCCTGTTGATTCATTGTCATATAATGATGGATTCATGTTCTTTGAAAAAAGACTGTGTGTTACTATTCCATTCCGATCTTTTGTTTTGAATGAAATTCATTGTCCCCCATATCAAGGTCATAGAGGTATCATTTCTACATTATGCATGTTAACTGAAGATTTTTATTGGCCGCATATGGATGCAGATGTATCTAATTTTGTTTCTGAATGTTTGATTTGTCAAAGAATAAAAAGACATCATGGTAAACAGTATGGATTATTAATGCCTTTGTCTATTCCATCTAAACCTTGGGAACATATATCTATGGATTTCATTACTGGTTTACCAAATACTAAATCTAACCATGACATGATTTGGACAATTGTAGATAGATTTAGTAAGCAAGCATATTTCATTGCATGTAAGAAAACTTTAACAGCATCACAAGCAGCACAGTTATTTTTGAAAACTGTTTTTACTAACCATGGATTGCCGAAAGTGATTATTTCAGATAGAGATTCTAGATTTTGTAATAATTTTTGGATTACACTGTTTGCAAATCTAGGCACAAAGATTGATTTCTCATCTGCATTTCATCCAGAAACAAATGGACAAACAGAAGCCACAAATAGCACCATTTTAGATCTTTTACGTGCATACACTATCTCTAAACCACAGACATGGGATACTCATTTGCATTTATTACAGTTTGCATATAACAATACACCATACACATCTACAAAGAAAGCACCTTTTGAAGTTATTTATGGATATAGATTATCTACACCTATTGCATCTTTGTCTAATAGAATACAAAGTGCCGATGATATTGCTACTATGCATAACTCTATTTTTGATGAGGTAAAGGATATGATTGCTAAAGCCCAACAATCATATACCAAACAAGCCAACAAGAAAAGACAAGCCATGAATTTCAAAGTTGATGATTATGTTTGGCTTAGAATAGAAAAGCGTAGACTGCAAAGTGTAGATAGACATCCAGTTGTCAAATTAGCTCCTAGATTCTACGGACCATTTAGAATCATTCATAAGATTAATGACAATGCATTCAAGTTAGAACTACCATCTCATTGGAAAATTCATAATACATTTCATATTAGTTTATTGAGACCATTTAGAGGCCAATTACCTATCCACCCTATCTATGAAAACCCACCTTTACTAGAAGAAGAGACTGAAATACTTGAACCAGAAGCCATTATAGACACTGACTACATGACCACTAGAACTGGCTGAAGGTATTCTAGATATCTAGTGAAATTTAAGAACCATCCTGTAGAGGAAGCACAATGGATGCACGCTAGAGACCTAAATGCTTTCCCCACTCTATTAGCTCCACATTGAGCTAATAGCAATTGAGGTCAATTGCTATCCCACCCCGGGGGTATGATGCCAGGAGGCATATTCCACGGTGGATTCCGTGAGGTTTTTCGATGGATTCCGTAAACTTAGATGACCGGGGCTCATACACAAAGAGGATTCTTTGTGCGAGAAGTTGATGGGAACGCCTGTCCTTTTCGGGCGTTTCATTAATTTAGTGTGTACATGGGTGATTCCATAGCGGGTGATTCCGCAAAATGCATATTAAATTAATAAACGTTTATGAGTTTAGAGTGTGCACTCGTAATAAATTAAGGTTAGGATTTATTTCTAACCAGTTGATTTATTTATGTAGCTGAAGACTGCTAGGTATTCACTTTTGTCGGTTTAATTGTGTTATTTTACTAACGATTGTGAATGCTTCAGTTGATGTGTAGAGATAGCAGCAATGGCAGAGGAAAGCATTGGAGTCTAGCGGGTTTTTGACTCTTGGACTAGATTTTGATAGGCGCCACGCCTATATTTTGTTATGTCTATTGAGACATCGATTATTTATTATTATTTTGTATGCGCTTATGCGCCTGGATATGTTATTTCTATTTGGACATTGAGATTGGGCGTGCCAGACACTATGGGCACCGTCCATTAGCTTTATTTTACTATTTTTGTAGAAAGCAAACTCAAAAGCTAAAAGCTTGTCATATTTTTGTAATTGGGCTATTATTGAGCATGAAGATTGGAAATATACATAAAATACATGCTTTGTGAAGCGCTCACACAAGGCATGGGGGAGATTGAACCCAATTTGTCTCTTGCCTCTCGGCGTGCTTGCTTTTACATGGGTTTTTGTGCTAAAAAGTAGAGTACTTTGTTCTTGCGGACCTTCCGGGATTCACCACGTGAGCTATCTGCGATCGATCTGCGCACCAGTGGTATCAGAGCGGAGCAGAGATCAAGAGCTTCCAATCGCTACCAATCTCGGGCGAAGGGGAGCTCCAGGGACAAATGGGCTCTACAGTCAATCTCATCGCGAACCGTCGATACAGGCAGACTTCTGGCGATCAAGAACCCCTGTTTCCACTGTCAGATCGCGAAGGACCAGGCTCTGCAGGCGGAGGACCACGCATCCAACTCCTTCATCAATTCGTGGAGTTACAGAGATAAGCTTCATTGTTTTTCTCAAAATTTCTTTCAATAAGCTTAGAGAAAGCTTAAGAAGCTTATTAAGCTTCAAAACTTCAAGTCAATTTGCAAGAAGACCCCCCGAAATTTCCGCGTGGAGAAAAAACGGCCACCCCCCCTTCACGAAAAAAACGGCGGCCTGTTCTCCACCATTAAGCTCTCTTAATCCTTAAGTCAAAGCTTAAATCACTAAGCTTCCTTCAAGTCACACAATCCTCTGCAAGTCACACTGGGCAAACAAGTTCAGTAACTCCGGGTCTCGCACTCCTGAAGTCAAGTTCCGTAAGTCGACGGTAATCAAGTTCTGCAAGTTCTGCAAGTCGGCCTAAGTCCAACAAGTCAACAACTCTGCAAGTCTGCTAAGTCTGCAACTCTGCAAGTCAGACTAAATCAGAACGGACTAGTGCTTAAAACTCATAGAAGACTTGTTCGTATGCAAAAACTCTGAGCTGGAAAGTTGTTCGCAGCAAGCTGTTCTACCTATCTACAAGTTCGTTGAAGTACTTTCAGCAAACGGAGACAGAAATATTGCAGAATTTCTGAAAATTGAAGAAGAAAATACCCAAAAAAATACATAGCCTTGTAACCCCAAATTTGAGCTACGCTCATCCCGCTAACTGATTTTTTGTGAGAAAGGTTTGTTGAGTCTTACAGGATGACTACTCCACATATGGATGATCCTATGGCTGAAGACGATCTACCCGAGCCTACCATGGAACAAAAGCTGGATCTTATTATGCTGCAATTGGAAGAAGAGCGAAGAGCTAGGCAAGCCTTGCAAGCGCAATTGACAAAGCTACAAGGAGCGTCCACTGATAAAGAAGAACCTCAAGCTGAAGATTTGATTCGTCGTACCATCAACGCCACTCTTGAAGCTCAAACGATTCGCAAGGAATCCAAGATAAGTAAACGAAGTTTCAAGTTTCGCACTTTCAATGGCATAAGAGAAGGAAAGACTGTTTTATCATTCATTAGCTAGTTTGATGACTATTTCCATAATGAAACTTATCCCGAAAAAGATAAAATCAAGTGTGTTACTAATCATCTGATAGACAGAGCATCACTTTGGTGGACTGTAGTCCGCAAGAGCATAGAATGTCCTGCTACATGGGAAGATTTCAAGAAGAAGTTCATGAAAAATTTCCTACCACTGCAATTTCATGAGAAGGCTATCAAGCAATGGGATTTACTTCAACAGCGCGATCGTGAGCCTATTCCACAGTATACAGAGCATTTTTGGAATGCACTCCTACAGCTACGCATGCTTGAAGACGTACCAGAGACGACACATAAGCGGAAGTATATGTCTGGACTTCTTGGACATTACTACGCTGAAGTGAACATGTTCAAGCCTGCTACCCTTGAAGACGCCATCTCCTTAGCCCACGACACTGAAGATAAGTTACGCGGAAGAGATCGACGACCACAGCCATTCCAAGCAAACGGTAATTATGGATCTAAACAATTCAATTCCAATTTCAGAAGGTTTAATCCAGGTCGTTTCTCATCACCATCTTTCCGCAAGAATTGGTCTAAACCACCTGCATTACCATCCACTATCAATCCAAATTCTAAACCTATTCCACAAGCAAATCCAAATATACCCAGACTCCCAGCCATTGCAAATAATGTGACCAAAGCCAAGCCCATCGTATGCTACAAGTGTCACTAGCCAGGGCATCTCGCAGCAAATTGTCATTCAAAGAAGCCATCAGCACATATCAACTACCTTGGAGCTATGGACGAAGACGAGCATGAGGATATGCCAGATTTCACTGAAGATGAGGATGATCCTACTACTACTTCCGACACTTTACCAGGTATGCCTACTTCACATTCATTGTTGACTATGAAATGTATGGTGCATGGAAAAGAAAGAACTATATTGCATGATGACGGTAGTACCCATGACTTTATTTCAGCAAAATTGGTAAAGGAATTGAAACTGCGTACTGTACCTACACACTATTGCATAAAAGCTGCATTTTTAGGCACTAGGTACAATGGCACACAAGAAGTTCAAGATTTAGAAATTCAAATCGGTCCATATATTGAAAGAAGAAATTTCTTAGTTGTCCCATTACAGTCAAGCGACATTATACTAGGAATGCCATGGAGACACCAACATAATCCCAATATAGATTATTCCACACACACAATGAATATTAATTTTCAAGGAAAATCTATTACATTATTTAGTATGCATGCATCTCATATCTTTCCACTGTTTTCGCATACTCAAGCAAAACGTGCACTACGCAAGAATACTAAATCATATCTCATTTGGGTGAATGAATTGCATGCAAAGGAAAATCATATGCACCCTAGGCATAAGGAATTTCTCGCATATTTTAAGGACTGTTTTGCAGAAGACCTACCACCAGGTCTACCTCCATCACGTCCAGAAGACCATAAGATTGACCTAATACCTGGCACACAAGCACCTTGCAAAGCCCCATATAGGCACAATCAAATAGAGCAAAAAGAAATCTAGAGTCAAGTTGAAGAATTACTAAATAGAGGCTTAATTCGACCTAGCAGTTCTCCATTCGGTGCACCGGTGCTCTTAGT
Source organism: Lygodium microphyllum (assembly GCF_053477565.2). Classification (NCBI taxonomy): domain Eukaryota; kingdom Viridiplantae; phylum Streptophyta; class Polypodiopsida; order Schizaeales; family Lygodiaceae; genus Lygodium; species Lygodium microphyllum. The sequence continues at coordinate 133,886,496 of NC_141156.1, forward strand.
CAAGAAAAAGAATAATACTTATCGGATGTGTATTGACTACCGAGCATTAAACAAGATCACTGTAAAGAATAGGTATCCTATACCTAGAGTTGATGACCTTATGAACAAACTGCAAGGATCTTCTATATTTAGTAAAATTGACCTTAAGTCTGGATATCATCAGGTGAGACTAGATAGATCCGACATATTTAAGACTGCATTCAAGACACAGTTTGGCCATTACGAATTCTTAGTCATGCCATTCGAATTAACTAATGCACCTGCTACTTTCAGTAGAATGATGAACCGTATTTTTCTAAAATATCAATATTGTGTGATTGTTTTCTTTGATGATATTTTAGTGTTCAGTCAAAGTGAAAAAGAGCATTATGAGCATTTATCATTAGTTTTTCAATTACTGAAAGAAAATCAATTGTTTGCAAATCCTGACAAGAGTGAATTCTTTAAGACAGAAATAGAATATCTAGGTCATATTGTATCAAAAGAAGGAATAAAAGTTGATCCTAAGAAAATTGATGCAATATTGCATTGGCCTGTTCCTAAAAATATACATGAATTACGCTCATTCCTTGGTCTTGCTAGTTTCTATAGGAAGTTTGTACGTAATTTCTCATTACTTGCTTTACCATTGACCAAACTTCTTAAGAAAGGCATTGTTTATCAATGGACTGAAAACGAGCAGAAATCCTTTGACTTACTCAAACGTGCATTAACCAATGCCCCTGTTCTACAATTGCCTGACTTTAACAGACCATTCTTTTTAGTTGTGACCGATGCTAGCGGATCAGGAATAGGAGCCGTGCTAATGCAAGACAACCATCCAATAGCATATTCTAGTTCTAGGCTGAAACCCTCTGAGCTTAAATATTCCACTTATGACAAGGAACTCTTAGCAGTTGTCCAAGCATTAAAACAATGGAAGCATTATTTAATGGGTTCAGAATTCATGATAAAGACCGACCAGCAAAGCATTAGACATCTACTTAGCCAACCCCAAATTTCTGCCCGTCATATCAAATGGGCTTCATTCATTCAAAGTTTCCATCCTATCATTGAATACCAACCTGGAAAAGAAAATGTAGTTGCTGATGCATTGAGTAGAAAACCTGCAATTCATAATATTTCTATCATATCTTTTGATTCTTTGATTGCTATGAAAGACACATATCACCAGGATATTACTTTTCATTCTGATTGGCAAAAATTAGTTCAAAATAATTTGATTCCTGTTGATTCATTGTCATATAATGATGGATTCATGTTCTTTGAAAAAAGACTGTGTGTTACTATTCCATTCCGATCTTTTGTTTTGAATGAAATTCATTGTCCCCCATATCAAGGTCATAGAGGTATCATTTCTACATTATGCATGTTAACTGAAGATTTTTATTGGCCGCATATGGATGCAGATGTATCTAATTTTGTTTCTGAATGTTTGATTTGTCAAAGAATAAAAAGACATCATGGTAAACAGTATGGATTATTAATGCCTTTGTCTATTCCATCTAAACCTTGGGAACATATATCTATGGATTTCATTACTGGTTTACCAAATACTAAATCTAACCATGACATGATTTGGACAATTGTAGATAGATTTAGTAAGCAAGCATATTTCATTGCATGTAAGAAAACTTTAACAGCATCACAAGCAGCACAGTTATTTTTGAAAACTGTTTTTACTAACCATGGATTGCCGAAAGTGATTATTTCAGATAGAGATTCTAGATTTTGTAATAATTTTTGGATTACATTGTTTGCAAATCTAGGCACAAAGATTGATTTCTCATCTGCATTTCATCCAGAAACAAATGGACAAACAGAAGCCACAAATAGCACCATTTTAGATCTTTTACGTGCATACACTATCTCTAAACCACAGACATGGGATACTCATTTGCATTTATTACAGTTTGCATATAACAATACACTGCACACATCTACAAAGAAAGCAACTTTTGAAGTTATTTATGGATATAGATTATCTACACCTATTGCATCTTTGTCTAATAGAATACAAAGTGCCGATGATATTGCTACTATGCATAACTCTATTTTTGATGAGGTAAAGGATATGATTGCTAAAGCCCAACAATCATATACCAAACAAGCCAACAAGAAAAGACAAGCCATGAATTTCAAAGTTGATGATTATGTTTGGCTTAGAATAGAAAAGCGTAGACTGCAAAGTGTAGATAGACATCCAGTTGTCAAATTAGCTCCTAGATTCTACGGACCATTTAGAATCATTCATAAGATTAATGACAATGCATTCAAGTTAGAACTACCATCTCATTGGAAAATTCATAATACATTTCATATTAGTTTATTGAGACCATTTAGAGGCTAATTACCTATCCACCCTATCTATGAAAACCCACCTTTACTAGAAGAAGAGACTGAAATACTTGAACTAGAAGCCATTATAGACACTGACTACATGACCACTAGAACTGGCCGAAGGTATTCTAGATATCTAGTGAAATTTAAGAACCATCCTGTAGAGGAAGCACAATGGATGCACGCTAGAGACCTAAATGCTTTCCCCACTCTGTTAGCTCCACATTGAGCTAATAGCAATTGAGGTCAATTGCTATCCCACCCCGAGGGTATGATGCCAGGAGGCATATTCCACGGTGGATTCCGTGAGGTTTTTCGATGGATTCCGTAAACTTAGATGACCGGGGCTCATACACAAAGAGGATTCTTTGTACGAGAAGTTGATGGGAACGCCTGTCCTTTTTGGGCGTTTCATTAATTTAGTGTATACATGGGTGATTCCATAGCGGGTGATTCCGCAAAATGCATATTAAATTAATAAACGTTTATGAGTTTAGAGTGCGCACTCGTAATAAATTAAGGTTAGGATTTATTTCTAACCAGTTGATTTATTTATGTAGCTGAAGACTGCTAGGTGTTCACTTTTTTCGGTTTAATTGTGTTATTTTACTAACGATTGTGAATGCTTCAGTTGATGTGTAGAGATAGCAGCAATGGCGGTGGAAAGCATTGGAGTCTAGCGGGTTTTCGACTCTTGGACTAGATTTTGATAGGCGCCACGCCTATATTTTGTTATGTCTATTGAGACATCGATTATTTATTATTATTTTGTATGCACTTATGCGCCTGGATATGTTATTTCTATTTGGACATTGAGATTGGGCGTGCCAGACACTATGGGCACCGTCCATTAGCTTTATTTTACTATTTTTGTAGAAAGCAAACTCAAAAGCTAAAAGCTTGTCATATTTTTGTAATTGGGCTATTATTGAGCATGAAGATTGGAAATATACATAAAATACATACTTTGTGAAGCGCTCACACAAGGCATGGGGGAGATTGAACCCAATTTGTCTGTTGCCTCTTATCATGCTTGCTTTTACATGGGTTTTTGTGCTAAAAAGTAGAGTACTTTGTTCTTGGGGACCTTCCGGGATTCACCACGTGAGCTATCTGCGACCGATCTGCGCACCAACTTTTGAGATTAAAATTCTTTATGAGGAATGGTATTATTTGGAGAGTCAAAAAGAAATTATGAGAGGAAGTAATATATAATCAGAGCTTGAAATGTATGCATTACATATTCAAGAACCGATAAGTTATGTTAATTAAAATGTAGACTTCTTGTCTTCATTGATATCCAAAGCACATCACATACCTACAATCTTTCATGTTTTAATATATGGTATGTGATGGGAAAATTCGATTGCTATAATAAATTCTCTTTTATAAAGCTGGGAATGCATGGATTACATATTCAAGAATCGATAAGTTATGGTAACTAAATAAAGATTTTCATATATGTCTTTATTAATATCTAAAGCACACAGATACCAACAATCTTTCATGTTTTAATATAATGTATGTGATGAGAAATTTTGATTGCTACAATAATTTCTCTTTTATAAAACTTGACATATATGGATTACATATTCAAAAACTGATAAGTTATGGTAATTAAATTGTAAACTTCCATATATGTCTTGATTGCTATCCAAAGTGCATCACATACCTACAATCTCCCCACAACTTAACAAATGGGTCTACAAAAATGGAAAATAAGCATTGCATTTCTCTCCATCAATAGTAGGAAAAGGAAGTTTCAACTATGAAGCATGAGACCTTTAGTCAAGTTAATCAATTAAAAGGTAAATATCAAGTATAAATTGTATTAAATGCTATAAGGTCATAAAATGACACCTTTTACTTTACTAAACTTATAGATTTTTTACCAAATTGTAATTAAAAAAACCCTTTTATAAATATAATCCTGTAATTTCACAAACTAAAATTTAAAAATCCCTTTTATAAATATAATCTTGTAAATTTCACTAACTAAAATATCATTTCTTTTGAACTCACATAATATCATCATCAAATGCTACACTGATAGATCCAAGAGCTTCGATAATGCTCTTGATCTTTGATGCATAATTCTTGATGGACGTGTTTCCTCTTTTAACTTGATTTAGCTCTAACTTGAGTAACAACTTTTTGGCCTTTATGTTTACCTCAAACAACCTTGCCAGATTCTTCCAAGCAACAGTGGGGGTTTTAGATTACTATAAATAGTCCAATATACTATTTTTGATACTCACAAATAGCCAATACATCACTTTACTCTAGGTTTGCTCCGATCCTTCTTAGTCTTTATCTGTTCTGCATTAGCATTTTGTTGAGGGGCTTTGGGTGCCACTACTATGTCTCTTGCAATGTAGTTCCAAGTTCCCTTTAAGAAAATTTTTATCTTAAACTTTCATGCATGATAATTATTATTATCAAGATTCTCACTGATGATCCAGTTAAAATTATCAAAGATTTTGGAAAGACAATAAGCAACCTTGCATAACTTGTAATCTACAACCAAGCTTATCAATAAAACCAAAATATACAATCTTTTTTAGTAAATGCACAACAATAGCTAAAAATTGCAATCTATATGCAAATATCCTTTGTTCTACAACCTGGTAGACACCTCACACCTTAAAGATTTGAAATCTATAATCTTCGTACCTATAAGCATTAAATATGAGTGAATCTATAGTATACCTAGAAATTAGTTTTGACTAACTTGCAAGACCCAAATGGAGACCAAAATGACCTCAAATGGAAAAAAAAATATTGGAAAAGCTTTAAAGGGTGAATCTCTAGTATCTGTATTGTTGAGATGGCAAGTTCAACACTTGCAGATATTGCTAGTGGACCACCTAGTTAAATGGATTCGCATGTCTACACTTAGCACATAGGTGATCATTATGATCTTCACATGGTCACTAACTTATCACTTATTATATTTGGTTTGTTATATCTATCTACATTTGGCATAATTATAGTGCCATAATCGATTAGCGTAGTCAATTATGCACAATTTGACTTAGCATGCAACTTTCCTTTGTGTTGAATCTAATCTATACTTTCCTTTATATTGAATCTAATCTATACTTTATGTGAATTGTATTATGAGAGAAAGAAGGAATAAGACCAACAAGAAAACGTTTTGGGCTCCATCTCACTTCTTGTATTCTTGGGTCAGCTTTCTCTTGTGTATATTGTGTGTGTTTGACATCGCAGCTCAAGCAAGTCTTTCCATCACACGATTTGTGACATGGTATTAGAGCAGTAACACTAAAGAAGCTAGTTTTGAAGGCTGAAGTAAAGGAGAAGGAGAAATAATTCAAGCAAGTAAGCAATAAGTAAGAATCTCTCCCATTTTCTCTCTCTTTCCCTTGGATAATGACTATGGAGGCACCAAAAGCAAGGTAGACCAAAAATCTCAAACTGCTATGAGATTTGGTGTGCAAGAAAAATGGTGTATATACTACAAATAGGCCCTTTATGGATTTCTCACTATGTTTTTGGCCATTCAAGGTCATTTGAAGCCTTGTTTTAGCCCTATAAGGTTGCAAACAATAGTTTCAGGAGGATGTGCTGTAATTTTGGTATGATGGCCATTCTCTAATACACATGTTATAAATTTCAAATCTAGAAGTTCTAAGGTGTTTGTAAAGAAGTAAACATAAGGTTTGTGTGCAAACACGTTGTAAATTGTATGCATTATTGAGCAATCATTGAAAAAGCCTACCCAATTTATTGTCATACACATTTTGTGAAGGGTTGCAAAAGTTTTTCTTGTTGTTAGATACTCAATTTTCTGATAATAGCTATGAATAATGAAAATCATATCATCAAGAAGCTAGACAAGAATCCATCATGGAAGTTTTGTGTAACAAACTTTATTATTGGAAAACGCCTCTTCGAGTTTGTTTCAGGTAAAGAAAGGAAACCAAAGCTAAGTGATCCTACGACTACAGAAAAATTAAAAGTGTGGAAAAAATGGAATGTAAAAGACAAGAGTTTAATGTATTGGCTATCTATAGTCATTGATAACACTATGTTGGGGCATATGAGAAATGTAAAAAGTTCACATGCAGCTTGGACAACCTTTGAGAATATTTTTTCAATAAATACAAAGATACAATAGATTCAACTCAAGCAAGAGTTGAATATTTTGAAGAAAGGGAAGATGTATGTAAATGAGTATATTTTGAAGTGAAGAGCTTTGTAAATGGCTTAGCAACTAGCGATGTAATGTCTGATGATGACAATTTGGTTTCATCTACTTTGGGTGGCCTTGATAATGAGAAGGCCTAGAAATCATTTGTTACATCTATGAAAGTATAGAAGCCATTTCCAGATTTTAACGAGTTGGTTTCTCTCATGATCATTGAAAAAATAAAAATGTAGAGTGAATCATCTAAAAGAAGTGGTGAAGAGGTCCAAAATTTTTACTCAAGTTCAAGAAGGGGGTGTAGTAGATCCTCTTCAAGTGGCCATGGTATGGGTTTGTTAGTGGTAACCAACAAAATAGGTTAAGTCATCAGTTTGGTGATATGGAAATTTTAGGAGGCCATGGTACTTCTAGAGCCAAGGGGAGCTCTAGAGGAAGAGATGAATGGTAGAACAGAGGTCCTAGCAATAGTGGAATTGTCTGTCATTACCGTGTGAGAAACATGTCATATTGCAACCCATGATTTTCATAAGGATCATATTCATAGTGGTTGGCAAGTGGTAGTAAGAAAATTATGTATTGTTCTCAAGATAGAATGATGATAAAAAATGATTTCACATATTGAAAAAGTTTCATTATCCTTGCATGATGGTCATACAAAGTGTTTGTTGGATGTTTTATATGTGCCATCCATCACTAAGAATTTGGTATTTTGGTAGTCAAAAATGGTAGAACAAGAGTATAGGTTAGATTTAATGCAAAGGGATATTTTGGCGAAGATTTCAATAATAAGTGCAAGTTGATTGTAAAATAAAGAAAAGTTGGCCACATGTTTGCTTTAGATGCTAGAAGGGCCTTGTTATAAATGCGGTTACGTATGCTAAAGGCAAAGGTATAGTTGCAAACATTGAAATATAGCACAACAGTACTAGACATGCAAATCTAAAAAGGCTGAAATTAATGCAATCTGAAGGGTTTGCTAACATTTAGAGTTTCAGAATTACATAAAGTTTGTGAAGCATGTAAGTTTGGAAAGCATGCAAAGCAACTCTTCTCACATGATGGAGATGTAAGCAAGAATATACTTGATGCTATATATACATATATTTGGGAGTCTAACCATTTTGTCAAATTTATTTATGATTGCTCTAGAAAACTCTGGATATAGTTCATGAAGGAAAATACTAAAGTATTTGAGTACTTCAAAACTTTTAAGGCTATTGTTGAAATCTATTTCGAGCACATGTACCATTGAAGCATTTTCTTGTTGAAGAAATAATTCTTCCACAATATTATCGTCTACTTCATCCACCATATCAATTGTTTGTGCATATAAATCTTCAAGAATAATATCTTGATTTGGAATATGAGAATAAGCCAACTAAGTATGCAAACCAGCAATTACATTATCCTTTTGAAAAAAAACTTTCTCAAGAGCATTAATGACCTTAGAATAATAAGAAACTTTCATATCCATTGCAGTCGTGACATGAAAAACCTCTTGTTGAAGCCATGCTTTTCCTTCATAAAGCCGATTAATGAGAGATAAAGCTTCAATTGCTACAACTTTAGCTGCATTCCACTCCTTTTCCAACTCAGAAGAAAGACATTGAGTCATCTCAGTTGAAGATTGAGTCATAGGACATAACTCATGAAAATCTTCATGAAAACCACATGAATGGATTGATTTTTACAATTCTTGACTTGTAGCTTGCTATTGTAAAGTTGTACCTTGCTGAAAACTGTTCACTTACTATCCTAAAACTGAGTGAAAAGTGATTTGCTATTGTCCTAAAGCTTGATGTCCTAAAAACTACTCATATAGGCAAAAAACTTTAAAATTTACATAAGTGAAAACTAGCTGAATTTCATCAGAATGAACAATGAAATAACTTGGAATAGTATTCAACATGCTCGAAATATAGGTATGTTGAAAAAATACACCCAAAAATGATGGATTTTGCACTATAGGTAGTGGAATTTCAAGTGCTTGTAAAGCCTCTTCAATGAAATTTGACTCCCTTACTGCATAATCTTCCTCAAAACCAGTAAGAGAACCAAGAAAATCATCCATAATAGCATCTTCATTAAGAACACCATAATCCTCATGATTGTCATCCATGAGAACATCATCTTCTTGAATATGGAATTGATATTCTTGATCACCAAACTGATCAACTTCCTTGATGATAACTTCATCACTTCTTTCTTCTTCAGTAAAAAAGATTTGAGATTGATTATAACAGTTGGAAAGGCTCCAAAGTATGGAAAATACCTTCAAGTTGTCAATGTAAAGTGTGTGACGCTCCAAGGATGCTCCACTCTCCCATGGGTAACCTTGTGTGTTGGGTTTGAGCTACTTGAGGATTCTTGGTTGGTTTGGCTCTTGTCCTCTCTCACTCCCTTAGCCTCAATCTTTGGAAAAACCATAGGTAAAGGGTAACAATCATCATCATCACTTGAACTTGAATCCTAATCCGAATCCAAAACATCATAATACTTTTCCTTGAGCTTCTCAAATACTCTAAGCAATCTCTCAACTTGCTTCAAACTTGATCAAGACTTAACTTTTTGGCCTTCATGATCATAATGCCATTCATAAGCATCATTAAGTATAGTCTCAAATGAAGTCAAATTTTCCCATGCTATATTGAGTCTTGAACCTGAACCTTTCTTTGTTGCTAAAGAGAACTTCTTGCGGATAGCATTAAACTGCTTACATAGATCAACCATGCAGAAATACTTACAGGACTTCCCTCTTTGACATGACTCATGAGCATATGGAAAGCACTTTGAAGTATGTGCATGCTCAAAGCATACCCTATATCTTCTTTCATTCTTCTTGGATTTACCCGTAATGAAGTATATCTAAAGTTTTAAAATAACCTACTCTTCTTTGAGCCAACCTTCTAACTTCAGCAATGATGGAGTAGTAGATCTTTAGCCTATGATATTCAAGTTATTCCTAAAGACTCCTTTGTTGGCTAGACATGTCAGTTTTATCAAGCTTCCTCCCATCTTTCATGCAATTCAAATTATGCATGTAACCAGCGTGAAATACATGTAGTTCAAGTAATTCCTTAAATTCCTATAGTTCAAGTAGCTATCTAAAATTCTTGTAGTTCAAGTAACAACCTGAAATTCCTACAATTCGGGTAACTACCTGAAATTCATGCACTTCAAGCTATTCCTAGAACTTCCTGTAGTTTAGGTTACCATTTCTTTCTACATCTTGCATTTCTTTGCTTGTCCAAGTGAACAGTGACCTTATCCTTCTTTATCATCTTCTTCAAAGGATGGAAGTTCATCAAGATAATGAGAATAGGGAGATGATTGCTAGGACTTTTGAATGACATTTGCCTTGCCCACTCGAGTTAGAGATTTCTCCATTGTTCAACTAGCAAGTTTGAGTTTGAGGAGCTCTTAAAACACCCATAATACAACATACTACTTCTAGAATGAAAGAACAACCATAGATTGCATATAATTTTTCGGAATACCATATAGACTTGCTGTAGACATTATAATTGACTCAAAAAACACATTATCCTAGATATTAGAGCCCCTTTATTTCTCCAATTGAGATCACAAAAATATGATGTCCTAAAAATTTGAGATCAAATATTTCTTATCTTTGAACTTCATGACTACCTTTCTTTATGAATACACCCTCCTAGAATCTTGATATGATGGCTTCATCTTGAAACTCTCAAAATGATAAGATATCTAAAATTTTCAACCTGAATTAGAAGCAAGAAGCTCAAATTGGAAGATGAAACCTGAACGACCTACCTTGAATCCATAGCATTGAAAATTTTTGAAGAGATCCGATTCTTGAAGAATAAGAACTTCAAAATGTCCTCCTTCAAACAACTTAATTGTAGGATGCGTCTTACATAGAGATGACATGATACCTACAACTTTTAGAAGTGCAAAAAAATGCTTAAAGATGCAAAAATGCCTTGAATGTTGGAAAAATCTTGTTACATTTTTTATTTAAAAAAGAAACCATATCTCCCACATGTTCTTGGAAAAGGTCAACTTTCTCTAATTAGCAATTACATAACTTCCAGTACTATCCCCATTCACTAGCTGACCCTAACAATTTCTTGCTACATTGGCAAATAATAGTTCTTTCCTTCTTCCCAAGCCTGAAGCCTAAATCATGAGAGCTTTTCCCATGAAACTAGCAAGATTTCCAAAGTGTTTTGACATCCTCCAATTCCATAACAATCAGGGGCACACTACTCTGCTTAAAAACACCATAGTATCAAAGAAAACTTCTTGAATAAATTTGCAGTTATTAATATCGTATGGCATTCAAGAATTAGATATAAGCATGAAGTATTTATCATATTCAATGACATAGAACTGCTGCCCATTAAAAGTTATGTTGTTTACTATCACCATAGATAATTAGTTGAATAACATGAGAGAGAATGACATCAATACTCAAGGAACCACCAAAGAACAATAAGATCAAACAACACTCGCCATTTCAGGGTGCTCTCCCTCATCGTGTCTCATTCTTAAACATATAACGACTACTCAAATACAACTGCCTGACGTTTTTCACCTCTGCCCTCACTTTCAAGTGAAACATCATACAAAAGATAAAGGCTACTTCATACATGATGATCCAAAATATTACATGCACACCAATTCTAAGGTATAAAATAGTGCTAAATATATAATGGAACTCAAGTCCTAACATCTAAAGTATTTTGGCTTCCTCCAATGCCATAACAATCAAGGCACAATACTTTGCCTCAAAACACCACAATATTGCAGAAAATTGTTGAATAAATTTGCAGTTACTAATATCATATAACATTGAGGAATTAGATCCAAGCATGAAGTATTTGTCATATTCAATGACACAGAATTGGTGCCCAATAAAATGTTACACTGTTTAGTATCACCATAAATCATTAGTTGAATAACATGAGAGAGAACAATATCAATACTCAGGGAACCACCAAAGAACAATAAGATCAAATAGCAACCGCCAATTTAGGGTGCTCTCCCTCATCATGTTTCATTATAAAACATATAATGATTACTTGAATACAACCGCCTAACATTTTTGACCTGCACCCTAACTTTCAGGTGAAACATCATACAAAAGATAAAGGCTACTTCGTACATGATGATCCAAAAGACTACATGCACAAAAATTCTAAGGTATAAAATAGTGCTAAATATACGATGGAATTCAAGTCCTTACACCTGGCATAGCTCGGTGGATAAATGGGATAGTCATGACTTGAATCCACAAGCATGCAACTAAATGATATGTAAACTAGCCCAAAGAACATAATTATACCTTGCCAGAGGCCTTGCATTCCTTGGCAAGCGATACTGAGTAGCAATGAGTAGAGCCCCTTTAGGATACTTAAAGCTCTCTAGTGCAGTTGAATAACCACCCCTAAGTTTGAGTAAATTGAAAATTGTAACTAATGCAAAGTGAAATACACTACAACCATTTCAAGGCAAAACATCAGTATTGGAAACCAATCAAGTACAATGGCATCCATACTATATCATAAAGAACAAAGATGTAGAACCATGATTGAATCAATATATCACTAGTCGAATGGCAAAGAGTAGAAACTTTGATAAGGAAATATGTCGATGACACTCCAGCATCCACATCATAAGAAATATATGGCAATATACCATACCACTTAAATTCTCAAACATGAAACTACATCTCCAAAGAAATATGCAAGATAATCCAAGAAAACCTGTAAAAGAAAACAATAGAAAAATTCATCTACATCTACATCATACTGATCCATAGCTTCAATCTACACTATATGACCTAAAAAATATTGCTTTGCATCAATGCAAACTGATAAAACCTATATCTGCTGAATTTCTAGTCTATTTTCAGGTTTTGGAAACTCCTGATCTTCATGTTGCTGTTGTACTTGCTGTTTTTCACCTTGCTTGTGTACTTCTTATTGCATTTCCTACTTTTTAGGCTGGTACCATACCATTTCTTGCAATAGGAAATTAGGTTGTTGTTGTAAGAATTCAAGTTGCAAGAATTCAGGTTGTAAGGATTTAAGTTGTTGCAATTCATATTGAAATGGTGACATTACCAAGAAACCTGAATACTCCTGAAATAATGAAATTTGTTGAAAACTTGAAAATTCCAACAAACTTGAAAACTCATCTTGTAGGTAAAGAACTTTAACACTTCTTGATAGAGAAAATTGCAATATACTTCTAGAAATGTCATCCACCTCATCAAGAATCATCATTGCTATGCTCAAAAACTGCTTATCCTGAACAATATCAACCATTCTTGCCAAAACATCAACTACATAGATATCCACTATTGCAAGTATTTGCATAATTCTATTAGCTTCAACTTCATTTCCAAATCAATTAGAATACTTAAAAACTTCATAAATATCAAGCTGAACTAAAAACATGAACATCTTGATCATCCACATCTTCATTGTCCACTACAGGCTCATATTCTTCTGTATCCTAATTTTGGAAATTTTCGTGCTACTCAAGATTAGGATACATAGCTCTAGAATTCTGAAATAATTTATCCAATTCAATCCTTGCACTTTCCTAAAGTTTAGATTGTTCATGATCTTCAAGGAAACTGCTTGAATGTTGTCCTAACAGATTTCGGCTTGTGGATTGAATAGTTTGCTATTCCAAAATTGCATTTCCAGCATTGATAGGTTGCACATGATACCCTTGAATGATGCTCTTCACATCTATTTTGAACACATGTACCATTGAAGCATTTTCTTGAAGAAATAATTCTTCCACATCACCGTCTACTTCATCTACTATATCAATTTTTTGTGCATATAAATCCTCAATAATAATATCTTGCTTTGGAATATGAGAAAAAGCCAACTGAGTATGCAAATTAGTAATTACATCATCCTTTTAAAAAACAACTTCCTCAAGAGCATTAATGACCTCAGAATAATAAGAAACTTTCAAATCCATTGGAGTCTTGGCATGAAAAACCTCTTGTTGAAGCCAGGCTTTCTCTTCTTGAAGCCGATTAATGACAAATAAAGCTTCAACTATTGCAAATTTAGGTTCATTCCTCTCATTTTCAAACTCAAAAGAAAGACATTGAATCATCTCAGTTAAAGACTGTGTCATAGAGCATAACTCATGCAAATCTTCATGAAAACCACATGCATGGACTCAATTCTACAATTCCTAACTTTCAGCCTACATCATGTACCTTGCTGAAACAGTTCATTTGTTGTCCTAAAACTGGTTGAAAACTAATTTGTTGTTGTCCTAAAGCTTGATGTCCTGAAAACTGCTCATACATGAAAAAAGCTTGAAAATTTACAACAGTGAAAACTGCCTGAAAATCTTCATGTTGAAAAATGAAATGACCTAGAATAGTATTCAGCATGCTAGAAATATAGGTACGTGTTAACTCCAAGTCGAAATGGTAGAAAATGGTGGAAAATGAAGGAAAAAGCGAAAAAGCATGGAAGAAGAGCAAAGACACACAAGTGACCTCTAAAAGCTAAGCCGAGACCAAAGGTGCAAATTTAAATGAAAGGCGCCTCAAAAAACTTGGAAAACTCTTGTAAAAGAGCGCCAGGCTCCCTCCTGTGCCAATTGTAAAATATTAGACGGGCATAGGCTAGAGGCGTAAGGCTACAAGAGGGAAATGGAAAAAAGGCCTTGCCACAATGGCCGGTCATGTAAAAAAGGGGATGGGTGCCCATGGGATTTTAGGGTTTGTATATAAAGTTCAAAAAGTGAATGGAAGCTCATTTTTTGGTGTGTGGCTAATAAGAGCTCTCTTCTTCTTCTCTTCTTCTTGCTTATGTGTGCTCTTGAGAGAGGGAGTGTGAGAATGTGAGGGAGTGAGTGTGTGGGAGTGAGGGATCAAGAGGGTAAAGCTCTTCACCATCTCCTCTTCTCTTCTTCTCTTCTCTCGTGCGCGCGGCTATGGAGGATGGAGCTTGGAGATGGAGAAGGCTTGAGGATGCTTGAGCTAGTATTAAGAATCATGGAGCTATCGAGGTGTGCGAGGGACAAGGCTACTCACATCGACATCAAGGTAAGCTCACTAGACTCGTAGGATCGACGGCGCGTCGGCTAGGTGAGAGATAGCCACTAGAGCTTGCTTGAAACGCTTGAAGCAATAAGCGGTCCGTGGGTCTTGGCGGTTGAGCGTGAGCTCCCACAACATTTTGGTTCCATTGCCGGGACCAATGGATTCAAGTTTGAGCACTTGCACGCCTCATATCGAGCATCTAAGTAGGGGATTCATCCCCGAAATGGAGCTTGAGATAGGTAGGAAGTTGGGTGTTTTTGATCTTCAAAACAAGTAAATATTTTGGGATATTTTGGTTGTTTGATGATTGGAAAACATGGAGAATTTATTTCAATTTGTTGCCTTCGATTTTTATTTGCATTTAGCGTAGGTTAGAATTAGGAAATCAAACCGGAGAAGGGTAGGGTTTACTGTTTTAAAACAGGGCAAAAATCGTGCAAAAATGCGTAAAATGCTCGCTAGTGATGCCTAAGATCAGGAAGTGAGTGATTGGGGGCATCAACACTGCACTCGGGAAGGGGTATAAGAGCTAGGAGGCCAAGGGAGAGCTCATTTGTGCCATTTCGGAGAGAGAGAGAGAGAGAGAGAGAGAGAAAGCTCCAACTCGCATCGATTTGATCGCATCACTGACGCGCTTACCGGCCCGTTCGAGTGGCCTTTCCTGGGCCGACTCCCAGAATCGGCCCTCGACCCCTGTCACTCGGCCCACTCAACCCAAACCCTAGTTGGCCCTCGGGGCCCTCGGACCGACTCTGTTCGAGGCAAACCGTCCAAGTCCACCCATTCGGCCCACCCGAGCCAAACTTTCGGCCACGTGGCACATTCGGCCTTGGCCCGTCCGAATGACCTGTCCGAGCCTCAAATTCGGCCCTCGGCCACTTTCCACATTCGGCCCTCGGCCCAAGTGCCTCGGCCCAGCCAAATCACCTTGTCCGAATTTGCCATTCGGCCTGTTCGAATCAAAACCGTCTAAGTCAAACCCTGAAATTCGGCCCTCGGCCCTGTGCCTCGACCCGTTCGAGTGACCTGCTCGGACCCTGCAATTCGGACCAGTTGGTTCGAGTACAACTTTTTATCAAATTTTTCAGAAATTCGACCTGACCTAGCAAATACACAACAGCGCAAACTGTCGAAACCCTTCGGGCGCTCAGAACTTGATTTGGCACACGTAATAGGAAAAAATTGTAGCGTGTAGCCGGTTAGCAGCTAGAAATGGACAATTGTGAGACCCAAGGACTTAGACGCAAGCCGCTGAGTTGTAAAACTTGATTGACCGAAAACAAACAAGGCGACATACGAGAAAAACCCTAAACCCTGACAAAACGGCCAAAAAACTGATCTACAAGCCTACCAGGCCCGAAACAAGCGAGAGTGCGTAAGACACTGAGAAATTGCTTGCTGCACTCACATTGAATTTTGACACCCTTGAAGTACACTTAAGAAAGCTGAAAGCGTGATTGAGCACAAGTGCACGAGAAACGATACACGCACTGAGTAATCATAAATTGAGGTTTGTATTCAATAACTAAAGGAACTCACTCAGATAAACCACTCAAGGAACCCACCAATAAGAGAGGACCCAAGACATAGACAAACCATCAAAGTGCAGATTAGGACCAAGCAAGGAGCACCAACGACGTGGATTTAACAAGTCTACTGAACTTGATCGACAGCTTGGTGGAGCAAGACAACTTGACAATGGCAGAGGAAAGCTCAAACCACTGGTCTAATGATGAACTCGATTTGAACATCTTCCCAGATGCTATTCAACAAGCTGGTAAGCAATTACGACGCACATGCCCGGTATGAGCACCGCGGTAGGATAGCAGATGCTATCATCGCAGATCTAGAAGAGGAGAGAAAGCTAGCCCACAAAGCATTGCAAGGCATAGCCGAATACAATAGGGATCAGCAGGCTAGAAGACAAAGGCAAAGTACGGAGTTGCGCGAGGTGCAGCGAGTGTTGAACTTAGTAGGTAGGAACCGAACAGATCACGAGAGAGCCCTAGAGGGGGACTTGACGTTGAGCGAGCTTCTCATGAAGCGATTGATAGATAACACGGCTACAAAACAAAGTGCCGCGGCACTAGCAACATCGCTGCTCACAGGACTAGGGGCGAACCAAGGCTCAAAGAGCCAGTCCAAAATACCAATCGTTGCCAAGCAACTTGACAAGTACCAACCCCATGTCGACCCATACAGCTTTGTTGAGCAATTTGAGCAAGTCTGCGAAGACAACGGCCTCAACAACCTAACTCAACGCTCTCAAGCATTCGGGCTTTGCCTAGGCGGCAAGGGTAGGACGTGGTATACGAGCCTAGATGCTATAGAGTGAGCCAACTTCAATGGCCTCAAGGATCTCTTCATTAAGAGATTCGCCGAGCCCGGATACTCTGATAACCTACTAGTACGCTTTATGAACATCAAGAGAAGGAGGACATCTGCGACTACATAACCCATATGAGGAGTCTCTTCAAAAGAATCCCCTTAGGCGAGCGACCGATTGAAAGAGCAGTTTCGACTATATTTATTAGAGGAATTCGAGACGAGGAGTTATATAAGGATTTAGCAGGAAATTCAAGCTTGCAGCGAGATATGGTAGCTAGAGTGTTTGAGGAAGCCATCACAATGGATGATCAGCTGAGAGAGCGGAGCTCTAGAAACTCAAACAATGAGGAGACCAACTCGCGAGGTTCAGAGAGAGCGTCAGCCTCTAGTAAGCGGTCAATCCCACCATCCCAAGATAAGGGGAAGGCCACCAAGATAGACTAAGGCTTGGCTAATGTCAAGATGGAATTAGCCAAGTTGCAAGACATGTTCAGACGACCAACACGCCCTTACGTCTAATGTGTGTACTGTGGCGGAGACCACTTACCGGCCGAGTGTCAAGACCCTAGGTCAAGACCTTGTGCTAACTGCGGTAGGTTTGGCCATGACGTCACGCATTGTAAATTACCAAGAAGACTTCTGTACTCGCAACCCTACGGCCAGCCTTACCTAGCAAATAGGCCGCAGCCATTCTTTGAAAGGGGAGCCCCGTTGGCCCTTCCCACACCTAACGATATGAAGCCAACTGTTCCTAGGATGGAAATAAACCCTACGGGCATCCCTAGACCACCTGGTCCTTATGTGACCCATCCACCGAGCGACGCTCCAGTCCACTACGTGGAAGAGCCAAGTGAGGAAGAAACCTACATATACCCTTACGTCTCGCATGACGACGAGGGCAACACTGTCCTCATGGACTATCAACCCGTGCCGGTGATGGTGTTAGGAAGGGGATGAGGTAGAGGCCTAGGAGGGCAGACCAAGATCCAATCATCTGTTGGACCTGTGGTCACCCGGGTCATGTCTCATCATGCTGCCTTGAAAGAGAGTAGCAAAATAGAGACAAGGCTGACCAAAGGTGTGCAGAGTGTGGAATCACCCATCTCTTCGTAGATTGCCCAAAGTGAAAGCCATCTTCTAGCTCAGTCAATGTACCATCTGGCCCATTGGGGCTGTTTGGTGTCGAAACCCTCGATGGGGAGGCCACACCTATCCCATTGTGGGTCATGACTCGAGCCCAAACGAAGCAGGTCGGCATCTCTTTGCCAGGACCTAGCAATCTTGACGCAGCTTTGATAGGGAAGAACAGCCGTAGGCAAAAAAAGGAGATCAAAAGCCAAAGTCGCACTAAAAACTGAGAGTGCTACAACTCTGCCTGCTGGAAACAAGGTTTCAGACACAGAGGCAGAGACTTTAGCCCCTAAGACGACCGAAAAAGAAAGCGCTAAGGTAGGGGAATACCCGCATCCGAAGCGACAGTTAGAGGCCATAGAAAAGGTGAAGGAATGGATGAAGGAGGCTCAAGAGCATCTCAAGGACGTTGAGCCCATCATGGAGGAAGAGATCGATGATCTCTCTAGTGTAAGCACGCCAATATCACCGCCTCAACCTAAGTTGGTATAAACAACCGCACCACAAGTAGTGTCACTAAGACCAAGCCTTGAGGCTATAGAGCCGCAGATCAGTCACGGCCATTGGCTAGGACAATCCAGGTTAAGGGAGAGACGAGTATCCAAAGATCTCCTGACCACGCTAGTGAGTACCCCTGTAACACTTGGCCTCGGAGATTTTCTTAGGTAGCATCCTACCCTATGGCAAGATCTTAAGCAGTGGGTCGAAGGGTCATGAGAGCAGGTCATGGTAGACCCTCAAGACCATGACGCAGAAATGCAAATACCGAGTTTGACGTTGCACTCTGTGCCTAAATCCTTGTACGTCAATGCCTTCTGGGAAGGTTCTGAGATGCACGTAGTCTTATCGGTCCTAGCCTTAGGCGACACAACAAGAAAGGGAATCGTAGACATGGGAGTTGGGGTTAGTGTGCTTAGCCACGCAGTGCTTCAGACTTGGAGAAACCCGCCTGTTGAAACTGCTAGGTTTAATGTCACACTAGCAAACAGTATGAGAGTAAAGCCATTCGGGGTACTTAAGAATTGGCTAGTGAAGATTGCAGGCATCCAGTTCTCTGTTGACTTTATAGTCATGAAGGGAGTGGACTACGATATCCTACTAGGCAGACCCTGGATGCACAACGCTAGAGTCATCGAAGATTGGGGTAATGGCTTGATGTTCCATGGCAACAGAACGGATGCCGTAAGGATAGAGATGAATACTTGGAAGACCTCACCGGTCGACCTAGACGCCATCTCTGCTATGCTCAAGGGTAACACTCAGGTCAAGGAGTCCTATGGGCCCTTGACCAAGTATATCCCATGCCCAGAGGATGAGCGGGATTGGATGCACGTTCTTGCTACAATTGACCTGCCATTCCCAGACCATGAGGCGTATGAGCAAACCATGAAAATGATTGGAAAGCCTAGCAACACACTCTTTGTACCAGTCTGCATGATGGCAGGAACCCTTCGGGGAAAGCCTAAGCCTGTCAACTTCCAAGTCCCAACTAACAAAAGGGAACTCCAGGAGATGCTGGAATATTTGACAAACAAGCTGGCTGGCAATTCAGCTGCAAACTTCAAACCATTATAGGATCTCTTAGGTGAATCCAAGTGGCAATGGACCAGAGTGCATGACTTAAACCTCATGTATAATTGGGCCTTAATCCCTGACCAACAACAAGAGGTGTACCAAGCCCTAGGAGATGATGAGCAGTCTGATGAAGGGGATTCTAACGATGAATACGAAGACTGCCAATCCTTCAGTGATGGAACTGAGGGTGAAGTAGATACCATAGAATACAACACTGAAAGACAAGAAATCGAGCAAATACGAGCAGACTCCAAGCCGCAGAAAAGAAATATCTTTAGGATAGAGCGAGGGGTCATGCGCAAGGAATGTGACCGCGCCTGGTTGGAATACGTAGGAGCAATAGACCTTGAACAAGTAAGTTTAGCCCAGCCAGGGACGACACGGGTCCTTAGGACAGAATCTCCATCGGAACTACGTCCACCAGGGGAGACTACCTCTTCTAGCGAAGACGGGGAGTTCTACTCTGAGTCGGAGGTTAGTTCGAACAGTGATCCAGAAATCCCTAGGCCGTCCATGACTAGACGCACGAAGGGGGACCTACCCGTCCACCGGAGGCACAGATGGTTAAGGCAGAAAAGGGTAAAACAACCTAGGGATACGCAAACGAAAGAACAGCGAAAACCGTAGGACCTCCCTAAGCGCTTCACGAAATTCAAAAAAGGGGATAGGGCAGTGGTTCTGTTAGGTGCCAAATGTCAAGGACAAATCAACGAACCAATCGAGGGGCCAACCAAGGTCAAGGAGGTGAATTTGGCCCAGGAAGGGGAAACACCCCGACCAGTCTCCATTGCTGACGACTTGATTGAGGAAGAAGAAAGTCATCTTGTCGCTCTCTTGCGAGAGTACATAGACATATTCGCCTGGTCCATGGAAGAGCTTAAGGGGGTAGATCCGAGTGTCGTGACTCACAACATACCCATGACACCAGACGCAATGCCGGTCAAGCAACGACCATACCCTATGAATCCAAAACATGCTCATGCTGTCAAAGAGGAAATTGACAAGTTGATGAGAGCGGGATTCATTTACGAAATTGAGCACATAGACTGGGTATCACCCATAGTTATCGTGATGAAAAAGAATGGAAAAATCCGAGTGTGTGTCGATTACAAGAAGGTGAACGCTGCTACGAAGATGGACAACTATCCATTGCCATACATCGAGCACATGCTTGAGAGGGTGGCAGGCAAGGAAGTCTATAGTTTTTTGGACAGCTTCTCAGGGTACAACCAGGTGCAAGTGCATCCTGCGGCAGGTATAAGACCACCATCGCCACTGAGTGGGGCGTCTTTGCTTACATAGTCATGCCCTTCGGGTTGACTAATGCCCTTGCCACTTTCCAACGCCTCATGTGCAACATCTTTAAGGACATGCTTTGTAAGGAGTTAGAAGTCTTTGTCGATGACCTATGTGTCCATTCGACCTGGATCGAACACTTAGACAAACTCCACGCAGTATTTGAACAGTGTCGCTTATATCGTCTCTCCTTGAACCCCTTAAAGTGCTAGTTTTGGGTAAAGCACGGATGCATTTTAGGACACGTGGTGTCGAAGAACGGCATTGCCACTAACTTCTCGAAAGTCAGGGTTATTGTTGACCTTCCACCCCCAATTAATTACAAGGGAGTTCAATGCTTCTTAGGCCATACGAGGTACTATCGGCGGTTTGTACTAAACTATGCGTTGGACCATTGTACAAGCTGCTGATTGTCTTCGAGTGGACCGAGGCATGCCAACGAGCGTACGAAGAGTTGAAAAAGGCTCTAATCACGACACCAATTCTACGAGCCCCAGATTGGTGGACCATTATCTTCCACGTGCACATCGATGCTTCTAAGTTTGCTATGGGGGCAGTGTTGTGCCAACCTGTTGAGCACAACTTAGATTATTCAGTGAGCTTTGCTAGCAGACAACTCATTGAGACGGAAATGAACTACTCAACAAAAACAGAAAGAGAGGGATTAGCCATGGTGCTCGCTGTGAAGAAATTCTGGCATTACCTATTGGCCACACCCTTCATCTTTTTTGTGGACCATCAAGCCCTGCTCTATCTAGTAAACAAACCTTGTGCTGTAGGACGCATAGCTTGATGACTCCTTCTGCTCTTGGAATTCGATTTCTCCGTGGTTGTGCGGAAAGGAAAACAGCACTACGTGGCTGACCATATGTCATGCATTCCCATGGGAGAAGCCGCTGGACAAGGCATCATTGATGAATTACCCGACGCCCATCTATTCCACCTGTCCAACGAGAGAGATTTATTTAAGGCTAATCTAACGCCATATTGGGTGGATGACATAGTCCAAGTGCTTGAGCACGGATTACCTGAGCAACCAATAGAAAAAGCCCGACTTAGGCGCTTGATCCTTAAGATCCAGCCCTATCAGCTGATTGCAGACCAACTCTATAGGCTGGGGTAAGACGGATTGCTACGTAGATGCATATGTGAGCATGAGATGCACGATGTGCTCTCGGAGGCACACAACAACATTGTGAGAGGACCCCAATTATTGCTCGATAACCCTTCGAAAAATGGGGAATCGACTTCATAGGACCCATCAGTCCTGCGCCGCAACACTCACAAGCCAATTACATCATTGTGGCCA
The DNA here is from genome assembly GCF_053477565.2 of Lygodium microphyllum. Classification (NCBI taxonomy): domain Eukaryota; kingdom Viridiplantae; phylum Streptophyta; class Polypodiopsida; order Schizaeales; family Lygodiaceae; genus Lygodium; species Lygodium microphyllum. Next base: position 133,908,711 of record NC_141156.1, read on the forward strand.
CGAATTACCTCACAAAATGGGCAGAGGCAAGAGCCACACGTAAAAACGATGCTAGGACGACTGTCAAGTTTTTATAGGAGCAAGTGATCTCATGATTCGGCTGCCCCATCGAACTGGTCAGTGACCAAGGCACACATTTCATCAACGAAGTGATAGCGCATCTCCTGTCCACCTCTCTCATTATCCATCGCAAATCATCGGCATACTACCCTCAGGCGAATGGTCTGGAAGAATCCATGAACAAGATTCTCATCAATGTCCTGACCAAAGTAGTCTCAGCCTCACGTAGTGACTGGGACAAGAAGCTTATGGCAACTTTATGGGCTTATCGTACAGCTTATAAAACAGCTATCGGTCAAACCCCGTTCAGGCTGACCTATGGAGCAAAAGCAATCCTACCCTTAGAATTGTTTGCTCCTAGCCTAAGAATAGCCGTTCAAGAACGATGGGAAGGGAAGGAGGCATGGACGCAACGCCTGGTTGAGCTTGAACACCTATCAGAGACCCGTCTTCTAGCCATCCATGCACTTATATGTGAGAAGGCCTGTCGCAAGAGTTGGTTTGACAAGCATGTCAAGCAGCGCGACTTTGAATAGGGTGACTTAGTGCTCCTCTACTCGGTTAAGGGACATAAACAGAAAATGAAATTTCGAGGCCTTCAACCCTTCAAAGTTCGTGCGATTAGCCGCACAGGCAATGTCGAACTCAAAACCTTAGACGGTGAGGGAATAGGCTTCTTCAATGGCAATCGTGTCAAGAAGTACTACCCTCCCACCCATCCTTTGCACGAGCCCCCGATGTTAGAACCACCTGTCAAGGTACGAGTGGCCACAATCATTGAGATTGATGATGAGGATGAGGAAGTCGTAGAGCCCGCATACATCCATATAACGGTCACTGCAAAACAAACCTGCACTTTCAACGCTCTAATCAATGAGGGAGCAAACTTCAATGTCCTATCTTACGATCATTGGACCAAACTTGGTAGACCACCACTTCAGCCCACGAATGCTAAATTAAGCCCCTATGGGGCCCATTCCTAAGCACTCCTCGACAAGTGCAAAGTAGCCGTTTCTATCGAGTCTGAGACTATCGCAATGATTTTTTACGTGTTAGAAGACTCACTGCGATGTTGATTATGAGTCGCAACGCATCCACCTCGCAATAGGCAACATTCGCATTGTCACAGCTTTCAGCAAGGGCTGCGCGACTTCATCACCGTCCGCAAAGCCCCCGATAGAATTCTCCATAATCAAATCTAAGGAGAGGGTAGTGCGTGGCCACCACCTCCCAGAATTCAGGACTCATAGCCCACAGTAGCAAAATATAAAGCTCAACAGCCTAGATTTCAATGGAAGCCTAAGCAGCCGCAATCGCCGCCTAGGCGCCCCTATCCTCATACGACCAAAAACTCTAAACCTAAGGGGCCAAGACGTAGTCACAGAAAGTGTCGCATAATCAAGCAAAGATGGGTCCCGAAAGCCCTCTTATGTGCGCAAGGCTACTACGAGGGAAATACCTGGCTGTGGATCCCTAAGGCCCACATGGCCAAGGGCACCATTCATACACCGCCCTCAAGCTTGATCAAACCGCGTTCCATCAACCCTCAAAACCACAAGCCGCAGTGCTCTCCTGAACCACAACCATCCGCCTCATCCACGCCTAGGCCCAAGAGAGTTCCACAAGCCTACCGGCCCGAACCGCAGTCTCCATCACAAGAGTCATCACCAGCCGAAGTCAATCCGCCTCCCCAACTCCAACCTGAATGCAACAGCCCATCCGTCATGGCTGCTCCTAATCCACTCAACATCCAAGCTGCCCAACCACAAAATCACGAACCCTCCCAACCGCCCATCTTTGTTGTCAAAATTTCTTGTTCTGTCAAACCTCAACCACCTATCAGCCTTACGCCCTCCTATGAATGAAAATCCTTTTTAGTGCTAGCCGCTGACCTCGCTGAGGACACCGGGGATGACGTGATGGATTGTATTAAAAGACTAGATGACACTTTTGTGTCACTCGCACTAAGCTATGACCACTTGGACTTAGGTCTATTAGAAGAACCCTTTGCAACAGAAGTGCAAAATATGCCTTGCTCTTGGGAAACCTTTGAATTCATGTTCACAAAAGCTTCTCGCTGCACTGTTGAGTTGCTTAACAGCAAAATCTTCAAGGAGCAAGCCATCAAACAGCTCCTTATCATTCATACGATCCACGAACCACTTCTGCTATCACTGACCAAGAAATCGTGGAGTTATCACAACTCGCTGATACTGGACCACCCTTCTTGAGGCAATGGTATGCTCTTAGGTTGCAATGGGAAGTTGAAGGATGTCGCATAATGACCAACACTGAGCAATACCGCGCCATCAAAATTGCAGAGTATGATTCCACCTACGTCGCACCCACCTTGTATAGAGTGTTAACCACTCTTCGTGGCCGACCCATGGAAGAACACATCAAAGGATACCCCTACCTCGATCGCTTGTTGACAGAGGAAGAGTTACACATTGCTAGCCGTGTCGACTCTGGTGACTTCCTCACATACGTTCTCACATACATCACATACCTGGGAATTTGACCCTTTGATTTGGACCGTGCAGCTCAATTAGAATACAATCCAAATTTCTATACTTGGCTCCTTCACAAGTAACTCCTACACCAACATGCTGAAAGCCCTTGACCTTTTGACCCTCAATCCTAGGAAGGATTCTTCTCAAGATGGAAGGGGAAGGGGTAAGGTGAAATGAATCAGATGAGAAATGAATCAAAGGGGATAAATCAAAGTAAAATAAATGAAAAACATAAACATGTATTATGAAAAAACGGATGGGGTAGGAAAATGGGCATGAAAACTTTGAAGTAAAGGGCAAAAAGTTCAAGTCTAAAAAGGAAAATCTACATTGCTTCTTAATGAATTCATTCAAAAAGCATAGAGTTTTTCTTTTCCAGCAATCAACGAATTAACATGTGGAAAGCACTAATGAAAGTTACGATTTATGGCAGAAGCATAAAATGTCGCAGCAAGACTGCGCCCATCGACTCGCGTTCACAGATGAGGAAAGGGAGCAATACCGCATCCATCTAGAGAATTGCGCCTTCAACCAGCTTAAATTTCGAACCATCCACAACATAGAAGTTGTGGTGGCCAAGGAGGAAGAAGCCAAGAGGGTGATTGAACAATGCAACCTCACGAAATATCTTGAAAAATTCTCACAGGAGCCAAACCACCTGAAGTGCATGGAGTTCCTCAGAACGTACAACCCAAATCGAGAATGTGGTACTGTAATGGTGGGCAGAGGAGAAGATGCAAAGCAGGTACAGGTCAGCTTAGATCCAATCGTGGAGAAGGCTCTGGGGTTGGTGCCAAAGACAAAGAGGAAACAGAAAAGGGATGTTTATGCCATGCTTAAAATGAAGAAGGAAGATGTGCTCACAAATGACGACATAAGCATACAGGATATCCCTGACGCAGAAGCCAGGATGCAAGCCAAGCTGATACATGTGCTCTTCTCCATCCAACGCTACAATTCATTGATGCATCAAATTAGTGTACCTGTGTTGGAGAATGTAGCAACCCACACCCTAGATGAAGTAGACTGGAACGGGTACGTGTGAAAAATGATCGACCAGGCAACCAAAGCATTGGCCCTAGGAAGTGTGCCAGCACGAGGAGAATCTCCAGTTGCTAAAGCTATAGAAAGAAAGAAAGCCTCCTTCAAAGCCTCCTTCATCGGGTATGGAGGTATCTTGACTGCGCTCATCCAAGAGGCAGTGAAGGAAGCATATGACACAAAAGAAGGAGAATGAGAAATGCTAGAAAGGTCGCCTCCTCATGAGGACAAGGATAGGTCCACCGATAGAACTGAGACAGAGGAAGAAGGGGAAGGACAGACAAGCAAAAAGACAACCAAAAAGACAACCAAAAAGCCCAAGAAGAAGACAATGCAGAGAAAGAAGAAGGGTGACGAAGGAAGAAAGAAGGAGAGAGAAGACTTGGAAAGGGCAAAGAAAGAGTCCCTAAAAGCGGCCAAGGAGAGAGAGAGAGAGGAAAAAGAGATAGGAGGAAGAGAAGGAAAAAGAAGAATTACAGAAAGCAAAGAAGGCATCGAAACAGGAAGCAGAGGAGAAAAAAAGAAAGGAAAAAGAAGAAAAAGAGAAAAAGAAGGAAGAGCAGAGAAAAGCGGAGGAGGAAAGGAGAAGAAAGGTGGATGAGAAAGAGGAAGAACTAAGAAGGAAGGAGGAAGAGGACCTGGCTGAAGCCACACACCGGTCCATCGAGCCAACAAAACCGAGCTGATGAATTGGGGAATGGGAGCCCACATAAAGAAGAACAGCCAGGGTCTAGCACTCAGGTGTCGAAGATCATGCCACCTGCAGTCACTGAGGGCAAGGGCAAGGCCCCAATTCATCCAATTCCTACCCTCCTGGTGCCTTCCACTGAACCCACCACCATCACCCCTAGCATCCCGGCTAGTGCTGACGTGTCAAATTTCGTGGCATGGATGCAATACTTCATCAACAAACAGATGGCCCAGGGATAGAGCACAGGAACCACGGCCACAGGACAAAAGAGACCAACTACTGATGCAGAATCCCGGCAAGATCCTAAAAGGTAGAAGGTAGAAGCCTCAATCTCACCCATCCACACAACGATGATGCCATCGGCTAACTATGATGAGTACATCACCAAGCTACTCTCCCAATTGGAGAAAGCTAAGGAGGAACGCAAGATAGTCGTGGCTGAGTTGGCAGCTGAGAAGGAATCAGTAGCTGCTTTCCAGCTGGATAAAATGATGATGATAGCCATGCAGCAAAGGGAGATCGCAAATCTCAAGCAAGAAATGAAGGCTAAGGATGACAGGGAGGAGCACTGGAGACAGCAGCTTGAAAACGAAACACAAGAGCTAGTGAAGATGCAAAGAGAGCATAAGCTCCTGATAGTGCAATACCAGGAGCTCGTTACGAAATCTACTCAGGTTGATGCGCTTGTGGCCGAGCTCAATGCCAAAGATGAGGAGAGAAAACAAAACATAGAGGAGCAGCAAGAGGAGATTGAGTGCCTGAGGGATCAACTAAACTCTAAAAAAGAAGAGAAAGAGAGGCTGGTCAGGGAGTTGGAGGACCAAGAGCAAAAACTCATGATACTAACCCTAAAACAAGGAGAGAGCTTGGAAGAAATGAACAAAAGAGCAGAGAAGTGGGCTGTGCACAATGAAAAGAGGATCCCCTTCTATGGGTGAGAATGCTGGAGACATGGACGATCCTCCTGCTTTTTTGGAGCCCGAGTTAGAGGACATGATCGAATCATTGCTTCTGACGGACTCGGAATCCCAAGATCCTTTAATTGCGGAGACTTCCATTCCATTGTATGATGGGAGTCGAGTATCCCATTTGAAGACACTTCTTGCATTGTTGAGCATACAAACAAAGTATGGATGGAGCGATGCGAGTGTGATAGAACTATTCAGGTATATTATGATGTGTATGATTCTTTATTGAAAGCCATTAAAATGTGCTATGTAGTACTCTAATAACGTGCTTCATTGCAATTTGTAGAATGTTGAAATCTTACATTTTGCCTACCCAAAACACGATGCCTGAGTCTCGTGACGATGCAAGACAAGTGCTGCGAAAGCTAGGCATGGATTATAATTGCATTCATGGTTGCCCCAATGATTATGTTCTCTTTCGGGGAGAGTTTGAATTGTTGGCCACATGTCCCAAGTGCGGTGCGGACAGGTATCGAAATGACTTGCAAGGACAGACTGTTCCGTAGAAGATTTGAGGCACTTTCCACTGATACCGCATGTTCGTCACATTTTTCGGACCAAGAGTTTTGCAAATTTGACTACATGGCATGCGGAAAATCGATCCATTGATGGTGTACAGCGTACACCAGCTGACTCAGAAGCATGGCATCACATTGATGAGACTTTCCCTGACTTTGCAAAGGAGGTGAGGAATCTACGATTCGGTCTTGCCATGGATGGGGTAAATCCTTTTGATTTACGTTCCACCTCCTATAGTGTATGGCCCGTGGTCCTTGTTAACTACAATATACCGCCATGGCTTTCCACCAAGAAAGGACATCTTTTGCTCAGCTTGCTTGTGCCTGGACGATACAAAGTCAAGAATATGGATGTCTACCTCTCTCCACTGATTGATGAGCTAAAGGAGTTGTGGGAGGGAATTGTAGTGGAGGACATAAGCAAACATATTGGTAGGCGATCCGCAACTATAAGGGCAATTCTTATGTGGACCATGCATGACTTTCTAGGTTATGGAGAATGCTCTAGTAAAGCATGTTTTCTTATTTTTCTAGTTTTCTTTGAGCGATGTTGGTGTTATGACATGCCTCATTGTACATGTGTGTTCTGTAGGGCTAGTCACGTCAGGTTACCATGCATGTCCTCTGTGTGGACCAAGGTTGGATTCTCGTATGTCAAAATCTATGAAAAAGATGGTATTTGAGGGACATCGGGCTTTTTTTCCAGAGGGTCATGTGATGAGGGAAGGATTTCTTGGTCGCCCTCCTGCGAGAATGAATGCACTGATCTGGTTTGATCGCAGGATGGTGGACCAAGACTCCCTTCCCAGTGGAATGCGACACTTCTCAATTTTCTATGAGCTGACTTATTGGAAAAAACTAAAAATTAACCACCTTTTAGATCCCATGCACATTTTTAAGAATGTGGGTAGCTTGCTATGGGACCACCTCACTGGGTAGCGAGACACACTAGGAGCGAGGATGGATTTGAAAGCAATGGGAAAGATGGAACCATGTTGGCCTGTAAAGTGGCATCGACGGTCGAGTGCAATTTCCGCGTGCTCCTTGGGTTTTGTTTGGCAATGAAGTGTGACGAGTAAAGGAAAACATCAAGTCCTTTCGCACGCCGATTGGCCTAATGCGTTCTCTCAAGACAACATTCACAAAGGATGACCAACTGACAGGACTCAAATCCCATGATTGGCATAAGATGTGTCAGGTATGCACGGCATGATTCTGCATATTAGATTCAGAATCTCCATTTGTTTATACACAATATTAATCACATGGTTTTCACAATTCGTATTGCCAATCGCAATCGCGGGGTCTCTGACATCGAAGGTACGGACAACCATTTACAAATTGTCCGAGTTGGTTTAGTTTGTCTCCCAAAAAGAGATTCACACATCATCAATTGAATCCGCGAAATGCATGGCAGTAGAGACTTCTTGTCTTTTGGAGAAGTATCTTCCCACTAGCATGCTCACGATACAAACCCATCTTCTAGTGCATATTGTAGATGAATTGCAGGTTGCAGGTCCAGTCATAGTCGATGGAAATTTTCCTTGAACGGTTCATGAAGGCCTTAAAGGGATTTGTGTGACAACGGGCTCATCCTGAGGGTAGCATGGCTGAAGGTTGGTTAGTGTCGGAGGCCTTGGTGTATATTTTTGAGTGGTTGTCCACTGTGGACCAGGACAAAGGCTTGATATGGTCACTTAAGGAGGATGATCGTCTGAATGGAGATCTCCTAGTGGGAAACGGAATAGAGAAGAAGATGGATGCATCCATGGAGTCCAAGGTGAACCGATTTTGTATGCTGCATAGTGCTACGATGGAGAAGTGGTTGCAACGGTATGAGGATGCTCGCGCTGAGCAAGAGTCTGCAAGATCAGACTTTCGACGGAGTACGCAGTAACGGCCCAGTCGATATTTGAAGGGCTTAGAGGAGATGCCTCTACTCCTGTTCACTAGATGGCTACATGAGACCCTAACCAAAGCATCTCAAGACATGGATGACAGCTAACAGTTCTAGATCATGGGTAGCATAATTCTTCTCATGACTCTTCAGTTTTCTTGAAGAGTATGCTATAGGATGACCTTCCTGCATGAGCACACATCCTAAAGCAAGTGTCCTAGCATCAGTTACTACCTCGAACTCCTTATTGAGGTCTGAAAGTCTTAGGATAGGTGCTAATACCAAACTTTGCTTCAATCTATCAAAACTAGATTGTTCAACAGTTGACCATGCAATGGATGTTTGCTTTTTCAGTAAATCCGTTAGAGGTGCTGCAATCAAGGCATAGTTTTTGATGAAGACCCTATACCATCTTGTCAATCGAAGAAAACTGTGTATTTCCTTGACAGTTCTTGGTATTGGCCATTCTAGTAGATCTCTGACTTTGGCCGGATCTACTGAGATTCATTCCACTCATATGATGAATCCCAGATACTCAATCTGACGTTTGAAGAATGCACACTTCTTCATCTTAGCATAGAGCTTATGTGACCTCATTGTCTCAAGGACAATCCAAAGTTGGGTCTCATGTTCCTCCTGTTTGGAATAGACTAAAGTGTCATCAAAGAAGATGAGTATGAAGTCATCAAGATATGGCCTAAAGATATCCTGCATTAACCTGTTGAAGGTGGCAAGCACATTCATAAGCTCAAATGACATAACTAGGAACTCAAAGTTCCCATATCTTGTGTTGAAGGCCGTCTTTGGGATATCTTCTTCCTTGATTCTTATCTGATAGTAACCAGACCTCAGATCAATCTTGGAGAAGATCTTTGCATCCTGAAGATGATCAAGAAGCTCATCTATTCTAGGAATAGGGTACTTGTTCTTGACAGTTGATTGATTCAACCCTCTGTAATCAATACATGATCGAAGTGTTTCATCTTTCTTTTTCTGGAACAGTACTAGAGCTCCCCATGGTGAACTTCTAGGACGGATGTAGCCCTGATTTAGCGGTTGCTTGAGTTGTTCCTTTAGCTCAATTTCTTCCGGGATGGACATTCTATAAGGTCTCTTTGCAATTGGCGCAGCTCCTGGCACTAGCTTGATCTCATGATCCACTTCTCTTTGAGGCGGGAGTTTTGTCAATTCTTTAGGAAATATGTCCGCGTATTCCTTTAGCTAAGAAGGTCCTTCACTAAACTCCTGCTTCTGATCTAGCTTGTTGAGCTTAATCAACTAGATAGGTAGTCCTTTTCTGACTCCCTTTATAATCCGAGATGCTTTGGCCAATTGAATTTTTGGCTTCCCAGCTTCACCTTGAGTTGTGATTAATTCCTCTTCAAAGTTCCGAAAGGAAATTTGGCCCTTTCCACAATGGATGTGGGCATCATTAAGTTTAAGCCACTCCATTCCGAGTAGACACTCATGGATACCTAGGTTCATGACTATGAATTTGACCAGAGTCGTCTTTCCTCCGAGAAATAATTTCACATTACATAAAGTATTTACTTTAGCCTTTAGCCAAGTGACCAAATCATTTTACTTCTTTATCAATATTCACAGTAAAGATAATCATTGATAAAAAGAAGTCTTATTGCATTCATGTGGGCATAGCACTTTCGAAGTTCAACATTTCCAGAAGTGATAGAGCAACTGTTTACATTTAGTTTGGGGAGAATAATGTTGTATTACATTTATCTACGAGAACTGGATAATAGTATGGTTTCGAGTCATGGATTTTCAGGAATCGATAAGTCATTGGAAGATCAGGGTATCCTTTTCTTTGGAACCCATTCTTCTCATAGTGCCCCAACACCTTGACCCTGTCGCGGCAGGGATTACACATGTCACTTCCTCATATACATATGAGTTTAGCTCAACCCTCCGACCTCGAATATGTAAAGTTGAGTTTACGTGAGCTTCCACAAAAATGAACAGCTTCACAATCTTCAGGTCTTCCAACCACTTGATCCTCTTTAGGTTGGTTTGAAGATATGCAAACCGGTGGGCAGCTATATATTAGATTCCTGAGGCACCCGTCCATCTTCGTTCCACGTACAAAGGTGATGGATTATAAATACACTCTAGGATATTGATCATCTCAACCCTTTGTTGATAATCCGAGGAATGCATCGCAATCATAAACATGACTCGGAACACTAAGAACCTCTTCCATGCTTCATAATTCTACAAGACAACATAGAAAGTAAGGAAATGTTCCGAACAACAACATTTTCTTTACTTCTTCTTATTAAGATTTCTTAAAAACAAATCCTTCGTTGGTTGGCTCTGATACCAACTGTAACGTGTCCACCTGTTATCTTCAGGATACGTCCTAGCAGTCCATCGGAAATGATGTTTAGAAAGATCTTCCCGGCACTCCCATGAAATGGCACAGGGTTTGCGATCTAGGACCTTCTGCGTCTGCCACAAAGCGGAAGTATTCTGGCTGTTCCCCACTTAGGACCGACCTGATCAGGGTTTTTCCCTAATGGTCATTTTCTAAATGGCTGTAACGTGTCCACTAGAATCATCTCGGACACGTCTTAGCAGTCCATCGGGAAGGATGTCTAGAAAGCTCCGCCTGTCACTCCCATGGAATGTTACGGGACTTGTGATCTAGGTCTTCCCGCGTCTGCCACGTAGCGGAAGTATCCTGGCCGTTCCCACTTAGGATCGACCTGAGTTTGGGTTTTCCTGTTTGGTCATTTACTAACAGCGACTAGCGTCAGACCTGATCGATCTACTTTACGCAGAAACGCCTGGTCTGAAGCGGATTCATGCTGCACTTGGTTCAAGGAGAATGGGAAACGAGAGGGATGCAAGGCTCGACCTCTCTGCCAAAAGGCATAGTCCCATTCCGTTCCCCTAAAACAGCGTGAATCGGGTAATCGGTAATTCCAAGACATCGTTCTCGTTACTTGTTTTGGAGATGACGATCATCCTCTGTCCGTCGAAGACTTTGAGAAAATTTCCCGGCTAACCGGGACCACCCATCCATAGGACGGACCCATGGTCCATCCTCCGCACTTTCCTCGGTTTGTTTTAGTTATGTAATTACCTACCACATTAGTTTGACATATACAAACAACTTCTTTGATTAACCCTCTTATGCACTGGTTCCTTCACGTAATCTTATCACAGTACATAAAGAAAACAATGCCAAACAACTTCTTTATTATCATTTTATCCTTTTATCTTTGAAATACAAGGAGTTCCCGCCCGTAGGCGTATTCATAATCCGCCCGAAGGCTATTAGGGATGATTCTAGTGGACACGTTACAGCTGGTATCAGAGCAAACCAACAAAGGACTTGTTTTTAGGAAATTTTAATAAGAAGAAGTAAAGCAAATGTTGTGTCCCAAACATTTCCTTACTTTGATTACTGTCTTCCAGAATTATGAAGCATGGAACAGGTTCTTAGTGTTCCGAGTCATGTTTATGACCGCGATGCATTCCACAAATTATCGATAAAGGGTTGAGATGATGAACATCTTAGACCGCATTTACAATCCATCGCGTGTGTACGTGGAACAGAGATGGATGGGTGTTTCAGGGATCTATTACATAACTGCCTATCGACCTGCGTACCTTCAAATTAACTTGAAGAGAATCAAGTGGATGGAGGATTTGAAGATCGTAAAGCTGTTCATCTTTGTTGAGGCTCACGCAAACGCGACTCTACAGGTTGGAGGTCGAAGGGTTAACCAGAATAAGTATGTGTACGGAGAAGTAATTCAAAGAATCCCTGCCGACCGAATCAAGGTTTTGGGACGTCATGAGAAGAATGGATATCAAAGGAAAAGATACCCTAATCTTCCAATGAACTACCGATTCCTGAAGATCGATGACCCCAATCCGTACTACTACTCAGTTCCTGTAGCTGAATGCAACAACATCTTATTCTCCTCGAATTAATGTATTAACTTGTTCCATCGGCCCAAGAAATAATTATACCATGAAAGGGCTATGCTGATATGAATGGAATAAAACTTTTTCCCGATTGTCTTGACTGTGAATATTGATAAAAGCAGTAAAGTGAATTGGTCACTTGGCTGAAGGAATACGTAGACGTAGTTCTGAAGAGTTAACAGAACTCCCGCTTTAAAGAGAAGTAGATCATGAGATCAAGCTAGTAATAGGAGCTGCGCCAATTGCGAAGAGACCCTATAGAATGTCTATATCGGAAGCTATTGAGTTGAAGGAACAACTCAAGCAACTGTTAAACCAAGGCTACATCCGGCCTAGCAATTCACCATTGGGAGCTCCAGTCCTATTCCAAAAAAAGAAAGATGGGACACTTCGACTACGTATTGATTACCGTGGGTTGAATCAATCAACAGTCAAGAACAAGTACCCTATTCCTAGAATTGATGAGCTTCTTGATCGCCTTCAACGTGCAAAGATCTTTTCCAAAATTGATCTCAGGTTAGGTTACTATCAAATCAGGATCAAGGATGAGGATATTCCAAAAACGGCCTTCAATACAAGATATGGGCACTTTGAATTCTTGGTTATGTCATTCGGGCTTACAAATGCACCTGCCACCTTCAATAGAGTAATGCAGGATATTTTTAGACCATATCTTGATGACTTCGTGCTTGTCTTCTTCGATGACATTTTAGTCTATTCTAAACAGGAAGAAGATCATGAACCTCAACTACGGATTGTTTTGGAGACAATGAGGTCTCATAAGCTGTATGCAAAAATGAAGAAGTGTGCATTCTTCAAACGTCAGATTGAATATCTAGGATTCATAGTATCATCAGAAGGAATATCAGTAGATCCAGCCAAAGTCAGAGATGTGCTTGAATGGCCAATACCAGTATCTGTCAAAGAGATACGTAGTTTTCTTGGCTTGACAGGATGGTATAGGATCTTTATCAAAAACTATACTTTGATTGCAGCACCTCTTACCGACTTATTAAAGAAGCAGACTTCTATTACATGGTCTACTCCCGAACAAAATAGCTTCGACCAATTGAAGCAATGTTTGGTATCAGCACCTATTCTGAAACTTCCGGATCTCAATAAGGAGTTCGAGGTAGTAACTGATGCCAGCATTCTTGCCTTGGGGTGTGTTCTTATGCAGGAAGGTCATCCAGTAGCATATTCTTCAAGGAAATTGAAGAGTCACGAAAAGAATTATGCCACTCATGATCTGGAGTTATTAGCTGTCATCCATGCTCTAAAGCTTTGGAGACACTATCTGTTGGGAAACAAGTTCACTCTAGTAACCGATCATAAGAGCCTCAAATGGATTTTTACCCAGAACGAGCTCAACATGAGGCAACGTCGACGGATTGAAGTATTAGAGGAATATGATTTTGAAATCAAGTATCGACCAGGGGAAGAGAATGTAGTTGCCGATGCACTCAGTCGCAAGGCATTCCTAAACTCCCTAATCTTGCAGAATCCATCAACGTCCAGATCTCTGGCTACAAAGGTATCTATGCCAAGCAACCCTATACTCGAATTGGCTAGAGAGGAAGCATGCCATGACTTGGCCTACCAAGCAATGATAAAAGAAATATCTACCAAGGATCAGAATTTGAAGTTATAGGCCAAGTATCATGAATTTTCTGTTGACAATGGACTTATTTACTATAGAACAAGGCTATGTATACCAGCAAGCCAGTCACTTAAGCAGAAGATATTGTGGGAAGCTCATGACTCCCCTTTCGCAGGACATCCAGGCTATGCAAAAACTCTTAATGCAGTTAGGAAGAGCTATCATTGGGAGAGGCTCAAAGGTGACGTCCTCAAATATGTCACTGAATGTTTGTCTTGCCAACGTATCAAGGCTGAACATGTCATGATGCCAGGGAAATTACAACCACTTGACATTCCCCAAATGAAATGGGAATTCATCAGTATGGATTTTGTGGTGGGCTTACCCCAAGTCCAAGGAGGATACAACTCCATTATGGTTGTAGTTGACATGCTTACTAAGGTTGCACACCTGATTCCAGTAAAAACAAACTATAAAGCCTCCGACATTGCTAGAGTGTTTATCAAAGAAATATTCAAGCTACATGGGTTACCTAGAAGGATCATTAGCGATCGAGATTCTCTTTTCACTTCACACTTCTGGAAAGCTATCTTTGAAGCTATTGGAACTCAACTCTGTTTTAGCACTGCCTACCATCCCCAAACAGATGGACAAACAGAGCGAGTAAATCAAATCATTGAGGATATGCTTAGGGCTTACTGTTGTCGAGAGCCGAAAAAATGGATTCAATACTTGCCGTTAGTAGAAATTGCTTACAATGCTTCTTACCAGCAGAGCATTCAAATGACTCCTTTTCAGGCATTGTATGGTCATGATTGTCCAAGTCCCCTAAATTTTTCTGATCCTACCCTGAGGGTGGAAGCTTCAAGACAAATGTTGGAGGACATGGATGACCAAATAAAGTCAATAAGACAAGACATACAAGCAGCCAAAGATAGACAAAAGGCATATGCGGATTTGAAACGCCAAGAGAGGGTCTTCGGAGAAGGGGACATGGTTTTCATACGGGTACGCCCCAAGAGAAGCTCTTTATCTCTAGGTGAATGCAAGAAGCTAAGTCCAAGGTATTGTGGTCCGTATAAAATCCTCAAATGCCTAGGACCCAATGCTTATAAATTGCAACTTCCTGATAACCTAAAAGTTCACAATGTATTCCATATTAGTCTCTTAAAAAAATATGTACCCAACCCAAATCATGTACTTGATGACCAACAAATTGTAATGCCTAGTCAAGGAGTCCTTGAACTAAGACCGGATAAGATCTTAGATGTTAGGGAGAGACAGCTAAGATCTAGAACCTTGAAGGAATACCTCGTCCAGTGGAAAGATTATCCTGAAGAGGATGCTACCTGGATGGATGAAAGCTCTCTCAATCTTCAATATCCCTAGTTTATCTCGAGATGAGGACATCTCGATTCTTCTAAGGGGGAGAGAATGTAATATTTCCGCACACTGCGTGCCGTAAATATTGACTTCCCGAACGTCGTGTAAATCTCGTGCAAAGATTATCACTAGTGCCAGTAGCTAATCTATAACCACACGCGGGAAATGGAGACACTCCACCTTGGGAAAATAAGGCCGGGGATTCAAACCTGCATAGCCGCGGGAAAACAGCCTCTTGGGAAGAGGTCAAGAGGATAAGGTAATTGCAAATTTTTTTATTATCTTCCCCAGCCGATGTGTGGCTGGGGGGAAAGGGATGGGCTAGTAAGGGGAACATGGGTAGGTGGAGGGAGAGAGCCATGCAACGGGCCATGTGGGGAGGTCCCCTCTCCCCCCCTTGGACTATAAGAACCCCCTCTTGGGGGGGGGGGGAAGGGAAGGAGGAGATGGCGGCAGAAGACGGACGTGCTGGAGGACGGCCGGACGTGAAGGGAGGTGCCGGACGTGAAGGGAGAGGGGTGCCGGACGTGCTGGACGAGCTGGGGGAGGTCGCCGTGGTGGACGGGATGTGAGAAGGGGGAAGGTCGCCGTGGTGGACGGGATGTGAGAAGGGGGAAGGTCGCCGTGTTGAGGAAATCCGCCGTGGAGAAGAGGACGCCGTGCAGAGGGAGCCGCCGTGCAGTCCGCCCAGTCCGCTAGCCGCCACCGCCGCCCGCTTGACTGCCACAGACCGTCGCCGCCTGGATCACGACCCCCCCCCCTGACATGGCCACGTGCTGACAGAAGCTTCTTAGAAGCTTCTCTAGGAAGCTTCTAAGGGGCTTCCTTAAGCCCCCTTCCCACTACATTTCCCCCCATAGTTCTATCCACACCCCCCCGGGACTTTGAAGAGAAAAAAGCTACGAGCCTTCTCACCAATCACCCAATAAGTCCATCCGAGACTTTGAAGAAGAGGAGGCTACAAAGACCCCTTCCCACCAGTCATCTCTGGGCCGGGATTTTGAAGAATAAGAGAGGAAGCCCATAAAGGCCCTTCCCACTAATCACCTACAAGGCTGGTCCTAGGATTTCAGGGAAGGAGAAGAAGAACTCTAAAGCCTCCATTCTTGCAAGGCCAATTTGCAAGAGCCCTTTCCGCGAACATCCTCGTAAGGTCCAATTGTTGAAACTCCATTCATAAAATCCCCATTTCCAAGAACCAAGCTCCAACCCCGCGAGGCCTTCCATAAGGCCAAATTCCCCAAGCTGGTATTCTTAAGGATCCACATTTCGAAAGGAATCTCCCGCGTACCAAGGAGAAAAGAGCAAGATCTTGAGGCTGCGTACCAGGGCGAGCAAATTCACCGATTGCGTAAGGGAAAAGGCAACCTGGAAGTCCGTAATTATGTCATAATGGCCCCTAAAAAGTCACAAGACGCGCCTGCGGAAGGATCTTCTCCTAGTATTTACGTGGATATTTCCCGGAGTCCACAAGTCCAGGTTTTATCTATTTGGATTCCACACAGAAGTATTGAATTAATCACGATAACTTCATGGATTAGGAAGCACTCATGCATGTCAAATGCAAGTAGTCAAGTTAAATGCAATTGGAAAATGAATTGGCTATTTGAACATTTATTAGAAATAGCTTAAGATATGAAAATTGATCATTGGTACGTTCAATGGAGTTAATGAAAAGAGCATAGGGTGTCTATGCATTTGCAGGACCTTATTAGTAAGTTTCCTTTTGTGCATTCAAAAGTGACGAGCCTAGGACAACTGTTGCCTCATTACAAGGTTGAAATTATTGAGATACACCTTTTTACTAGGCATGGAAATATTAATGGCATGTCACATTTTTAGATAAATCTTCCTTGTAATGATTCATGAGGAAAAGCTAACACCCATAAGATGTCATTCGAAAAGGAATAGAAGGGCATGAAAATGATCTATGGACTTGCAAGTGGCATGACTATTTGATGTAAGTCCTAGTAGGACCTAGGAAAGTTAGTGTCCAGATTATCAGGCATTTTTACCTTACCAAGGAAAGATAGGGTTATTGTGAACCATGTGATGCGTAGAAGCAGTAAATCGCATGTTTACGCGTATTGGTGTAGTTGTAACTATTGTTCTCCATTAGATTTAGTTTATTACCTTTAGAAGGTTCATCCTTGTCGCAATACAAGTATATTGAGTTGTCTAAGTAACCTAAAACACAAGGGATTCATATGGGCATGGCTCAGTCGATATGATAGGTATCCCAAGTGCCAAGTGCAATAAGAATTCGACCTAGTTTTACACTTGTTGCCAAGTCTAAACCCGCAAACCCAAAGATCTTACACACGTTCACGAAATGTCGAATCAATTGGATGTTCATGCATAAAATGATCTAAGGTTTTATCCTAAGGATCATTCGTTCTAATGATGAAACTCCGACGGAGTTGCAAATTTCTAGGACCATGGGACAACATAATTAGGAATGGGTTGGAGGATACCCTAAACCCTGCTACTCGGCTAGAGGTAATTCCGTGGCCAGAGGACGCCATTCAATGGGTGGAATGATCCCGTGGAATGATGCAACACATGTGCAAAAAGGTTGCAACATCGTATAGACTTGAGATTTGTCCACAAGAGAGTTTTGTCATCTCTCGAAATGAGGTTGGCAAGTTATTGAAAGAATTTAACTTACAAGAGGATGAGTAATCATCCTGTTACTCACTTTTCTTGGGGGATAATTGCCAAGGAAAAGGAAAGTTAGGTATTTGCCTTGAAGCAAATGACCAGACAATAAACTAAAGCGACATGGTCGCTGGAACCTACCACAACAAAACCTAAAGTATTGGTAGGGTATGACCCTAACCCAAGAATGATAGGAATCTTGCCAAGTTGCAATTGATTCCGGATCGAATGCAGGCTGCATTCGGAGAAAAGGAGTC
This sequence comes from Lygodium microphyllum, assembly GCF_053477565.2. NCBI lineage: Eukaryota > Viridiplantae > Streptophyta > Polypodiopsida > Schizaeales > Lygodiaceae > Lygodium > Lygodium microphyllum. The sequence goes on from NC_141156.1 coordinate 133,926,251, forward strand.
ACTCCTTAACAGTTTGCCAGCTAAACGACCATTGGAATTGATTGTGCTTGTAACAGTTAGAAAGCACTGTTTGCATTGTTTGCTCAATGAACTAAAGGATGAAAAGATATCTAATTACTTCAGGTTGAAGGCCTGAAGGGAGAGGCAGCTTCAGTTACCCCCGACTGCCTGCCTGACCCTAACCAAGGGGGTTGTTAACCGCGCCCGGAACGTGGACTGAACCCGCCGTGAGAGGTCTCTCCGTTGAGTTCTACTTGGAGCAGGAGGACGCTTGGGTGCCAGAGGGGGCTCTGGCCGTAAATCCCTCACCTTCCGGGCCCTGCACAAGAGGCTAACGTGACTCGGGATTGGATCTCGAGGCCCGCATACTAGTCTACGGGTGGAAACTTGGATGAGTGATCCCTGGTGGATTACTGGATAGCCTTCGGGCGGATTATGAATACGCCTACGGGCGGGAACTCCTTGTATTTCAAAGATAAAAGGATAAAATGATAATAAAGAAGTTGTTTGGCATTGTTTTCTTTATATACTGTGATAAGATTACGTGAAGGAACCAGTGCATAAGAGGGTTAATCAAAGAAGCTGTTTGTATATGTCAAACTAATGTGGTAGGTAATTACATAACTAAAACAAACCGAGGAAAGTGCGGAGGATGGACCATGGGTCCGTCCTATGGATGGGTGGTCCCGGTTAGCCGGGAACTTTTCTCAAAGTCTTCGACGGACAGAGGATGATCGTCATCTTTAAAACAAGTAACGAGAACGATGACTTGGAATTACCGATTACCCGATTCATGCTGTTTTAGGGGAACGGAATGGGACTATGCCTTTTGGCAGAGAGGTCGAGCCTTGCATCCCTCTCGTTTCCCATTCTCCTTGAACCAAGTGCAGCATGAATCCGCTTCAGACCAGGCGTTTCTGCGTAAAGTAGATCGATCAGGTCTGACGCTAGTCGCTGTTAGTAAATGAGCAAATAGGAAAACCCAAATTCAGGTTGATCCTAAGTGGGAACGGCCGGGATACTTCCGCTACGTGGCAGACGCGGGAAGACCTAGATCGCAAGTCCCGTAACATTCCATGGGAGTGCCGGGCGGAGCTTTCTAGACATCCTTCCCGATGGACTGCTAAGACGTGTCCGGGATGATTCTAGTGGACACGTTACAATGGCAACTAGCGTCGAAACACCGAGCGAACTACTTTACGCACAAATGCCAGGTTCGAAGCGAATTCACGCTGCACTTGGTTCAAGGAGAATGGGAAACGAGAGGGATGCAAAGCTCAACCTCTCTGCCATAAGGCATAGTCCCATTCCGTTCCCCTAAAATAGCGTAAATTGGGATTGTTATAACTTAGACTCTAGGTCAATGCCCTTGCTATTCGTGTCCTTTGAAACGATCTTCTTGCTGTCCATCATGAGTAAGAAAAGTTCCTGGCCAACCACGACCATCCATCCGTAGGATGGACCCATGGCCACATCCACCGCACTTTTCTCAGGTTTTCTAATTACCTACCACATTTAGTTGGACATGCATCAATTAACTTTCTTAATTAGCCCGTTAGGCACTAGTTCTTTCACGTAATCTTAGCACTTGACATAGAAAAACAATGTCAAACAAGTTCTTTTTCAATAGTTTATCATATTTATCTTTGGAATACATTTATAACATCCAGCCAGTAGGCTTATCCATAATCCGCCCGAAGGCTATCCAGCAATCCACAGGGATCACTAATCCAAGATTCCGCCCGTAGACTATTATGTGGGCCTTGAGATCCAATCCCGAGTCATGTTGGCCTCTTGTGCAGGGCCCAGAAGGCGAGGGATTTACGGCTAGAGCCCCCGCTGGCACCCAAGTGTCCTCCTGCTCCAAGTAGCGCTCAACGAAGAGACCTCTCACGGCGAGTTCGGTTCACCTTCCTAGCACGGTTAACAATCCCCTTAGTTAGGGTCAGGCAAGCAGTCATGGGTGAGTGAAGCTGCCTCTCCCTTTAGGCCTTCAACCTGAAGCATTAGATATATTTTCATCCTTTAATTCTTTGAGCAACCAAAGCAAAACAGTGCTCTTAAAACTTATACAAGCACAATCATTTCCATTGGTTGTTATTTGGCCAACTGCTAAGGAGTGAATCCTTCTTTCCAAATGCATTCCTTCACTCGATCTAGGGTCAATTGCAACTTGGCAAGATCCCCAAGAGTTTGATTGTTAACCCTTGTATCCTTGGGTTACAACCATTGGTCTTAAGAAAATATCTAATTCCCCATATGTTGGTTACTTTACCCAATAAAGGTACTATATCAGGACAATTATTTATCTTCTTGCAAGATAAACTTGCATAAGAATCTGCCAATCTCATTCCGAGGAATTGTCCATTCCTTTGTGATCAAATCACAAGATCGTGCAACTCTACAACTTGTTGCACAAGTGTCGCATCAACCTATGGGACTATTTACTCGTCGAATGGAATCACGAAATCATGATTAGATATAAAAATCCGTTCCTGATTGCATTAGGCCAACAATGTCGGTCCTCCGGTTCCAAGTTCAAATCGAGTTTCATCTTTTTAGCAAGAGATTCTTAGGGTAAAAACCCTAGATCATTTCTCGCAGGTATGTCCTACTGTCCCTACATTTGGTGAATGTGGGCAAGTCTTTAGGGCATAGGAGTTTCAGCTTTGGCAATATGAGCGACTAGGTCACGTCCTCAACGTGTTAAATCCTAGTTAGCTCTTTCGGATATGTTGCATTGAATTAACCCTCCCTAAACAAATCTCTCGCGGTTTTTAGGTGTTTAGGTTTAGCCCGATTTAACTTGTCTATTCTTGAAGATAATTACACTACCATTTCCGTAACCACATGATTCATTGCCTACATATGAGTTGATTTACAAACCCTAACTAATTGGGTTAAGATCAAAGCATAGGTTAAGTTATAGCATAATTCCATCATGCTACTAAGCTTTAGGATTTTATGTTTAAATATGCCGCCTTTTTCTACTTTCTTTTCCGAATGAATTTGTCGTATGCTGAACTTACACACCCTTTCGTTGATTTGAGTTTTAGGTCACTTGCCTTGAAGTTAAATCTTCTTCATGCGGCCTTAGCAATTTCCTACAGTTGCTAGTAACTTTCTTTAAGAATCATTTCGAAAAAGATGTTCAATAATGCGATATGCAGTTTATTCCTTCCATGCTTGATCAAAGTGTATTATCATAATTCCGTTTTGTAAAAATGGACATAAATTAATCTAATTTCATTACTTTGCAATGCATAAAAACGACTTGCTAGAAATGCATAGAAATCTTATGCTCACTTTATTTTGTTCATTTTATTGAAAAATATACTAATGGCCGAATCCCTCAATTATGAGTAATTAACCAAAGTATTTTCAATGGAAAAAACTTGCATCCTTATTTCTCAAATGATCCATGCATAATTGAAATATTACGATGTTAATCAAATTGAAGAAGAACCTGCACTTGTGTTGAAATTCCCACATGGATGTTAGGAGACGATCCTCCTGCGGTTGCGCCCTGTGCTTTCTTAGGAGCCATCGCAAATGCGGCCTTTTCATCTTGGAAGCAGATTTATGGCCTTGGCCATCTTCTTCGAACGCAAAACTCCATTTGTGACCGATTGCACCATCTTTCAGAGTCGGCTTTAGAAGGCTTTATAGGTTTCCTCCTAAAACTTCGAGGACGAAGGGGTATAAAAGATTTGCTTTGTGAAGGCAAAGGGGATTTTTAAAAGATCCTGGTTTAATAAGAACCTACTTGAGAGGCAATAGGGAAGGCCCACTGGGAGGGCTTTAGCACTCGGGCTATGGGAGCTTGTGGGCAATCCAAGGGGAAAAAAGGCTTTGACGAGGCTTTTTAGAGGCCTCGAATAGGACTTCACAGAAAAGGGGGGTACTAATTGGACTTTAGCGGATTGGAAAAGGGAGGGGGGGGCCAAAGGGTGTAAAAGACCTTAAAGAAGGATTTTTGCAAAGGGGAGAAAACCCACGGGAATGGGGTTTAAATCCCGTGAAGGGGGTATAAGGACCACAATAGGGGCTTTGGATTCCCGGGGGGAGGGGGTTTATCAACCCCACATGTACAAGGCCTAGGAGGAAGCCCACAAGAAAGAAATTTGAGGGGGGGGGTGTAATATGAAAGGGGGCTTAGGGAGCTCCCTTGGAAGCTTCAAGAAGCTTCCAGAGAGCTTCTGCAACATGGAGAGCCCATGTTGAGGAGAGGAAAAGAATTTGATTATGGGCGGCAGGCAGCTGGCGTCAACTCCCTCTCTTTCACACAGGCTTCCTCCACGGCTCCACCTCAGCCGGCGTTACGGCTCCTCCTCCACTCTCGACTAGTAGAGTGGCCCCTCCTCTCTCTCCTTCACGGCTACAGTTCTGTAGCCCGTAGCGATGATCCCTTCTCAATAGCGTGGCAGCTTTACTCCTGGGCAGCGTCACGTTGTTTTCTCACAGCCCTTCCCCCCTCTATGGCAATGTGAGAAGTCTGACGGCCTCCTTTTCTTCCCTCCCCAACTACCAGAGGCCCTAGTTTTATAGGCATGAGGGAGAGGTACCTCCCTCCACGCGGCCATTGGCATGGCCTCCACCCACTTGCGAGCTCCAGCAAGGAGCTGGATGGAGCTCCAGCAAGGGCCATCAAGCTCTAGCAAGGAGCTTGATGGCCCTTGATATTCCCTTCTCCTCTAGCACGACAATCGGCTAGAGGAGAGAGGGATAATTAATTAAATTTTTTGCCATTATTCAATTAATTATCCTCATGACCTCCTATTAAGAGGAGGTTCATGCAAAGAACGCGTGCTTAGAAATCGGGAATGTTACATATTACCCAAGCTGAAGGAGTAGAGTTGCACTTGCAAGTGGCTTATGCAGTAGGGATGAATTGAAATTGTAATAATTTGGCATTGACCAATGGAGTCAAGGGGACTCCATGTCAAATGTGAATGGAAGAGGGAGTATCATGCTGCTGAATTTGCCTACGTTACCAACTCCTCCCAGTATGACTATGCCTAGGGCTAGTCAGATGGCCCCACTGAATGGTGGAGGCCAAATAACAAACCTGAATGTTGTCCCAGTAGAGTCAGCAGACAATTCCTAATCAAGTGATTAGGCCGATGGGATGATAGATAGACGATCGCGACTATGAGTCAAGTGCCTCAAATGTCCTTCGTGAAGTCAAGGATATGATGAAGCACTACAGTGACATGATTACCAAACACTATAGACAAATAGCTGTGGATGTCAATTTCCTTAAGAAGCAATAGAATTTGATAGAGATTCAATGCCCTGAAGAGGTTTCCCCCTCACAATTCAATTGTAAGTGGTGTGGTGGCCAGCATTTCCCTAGGAATTGTCAGAATGTCAAATGTGATATTTTCGAAAAGTTTGGCCACTTAGTTGCTACTTGTTGGAGTAAGATCAGTTCTCTCCAATAAGGGAGTAAACTGCCAGGTCTAGTTTGCCATCGCGCACAAGCGAATAATCTCCAGCAAGATGATGGACCAAGAAAAATAGTGCAAAGAGGAAAGGCTATTGTAGAGGAGTTGCCTCATGGCAATGGAGTTAGTCTTATTGAGGCCGTACGTGTCAATGACGTTGAAACTTCTAATCTATGAGCTGTAACAAGAGGTCAAAAGACTAGAGAGGGTAACAAAGGAACTGTAAAACGTGTCAAGGGAAACCCTAAGCAAGATGCTAGGGGAAAGCAAGTCCTGAATCCTGATATGGAAGGTGGACCTCTCAGGATTCTTTAGTAAAGTTGATCCCAAGAAGGATAAAGAATTGCCAAGAAAGAAGGCAAAAGTTAAAAAAGAGGCACCAAAGCTAGTTTAGAGACAAAAGGAGAGACTAGTTTGGCAAGACAAGCGAACTTTGGCTAACTACCATGACTTTGATCTAGCAAGTTCTCTTTGCAAAGTTAAACCAGACGTAAACCTCCTACAATTGATAAAACTATCTCTAGGAGTACGCAAGGAATTCAAGAAAATCCTGCGTATTGGGTGTATTGTAGAGCCTTTGGATATAGCATGAGTCGGAGAAGATTGATTTGATCATGCTAAAAAGCATTGTCGTAGGGTTCCAGCATACATGGATGGAATATTAGTGGAGCATGCTATCGTGGATACTAGATCCTACGTCAATATCATGAGTTAAGATTTGATGGAGAGGCTAGATCTAGAGATCCAAAAAGACGACTCCACACTTCTTAGGATGGCTGATGATAGTGTAAGGCAACTAGAGGGTTGCATCATTAAAGTCCACGCTACCATTGCAAGCGTGGAATGCTATCTGAACTTTAGCGTGATAAGGTTTGCAGGGCATCCTAGCTATCGAGTTTTGCTTATAGGCAAGCCATGGATTTTACGAACAGACTGCCAAGTCGATATACCCGCTGTTCAAATGATTCTAGGTAGAGGTGCCAATCATGTAATAGTGGATGCTTATCATGTGTCTCCTCAAAGTGAGAGAGTTTCTTTATCGTCTACTAAACTAGAAACACTAGGTGATCCATCTGGTAGTGATACATCATCGAGTGATGGATCTAAAGAACGGTCCACTATAGAGGACATTTATTAGATAACATTAAATGAGCCGATAGAGCCTCAAGATCGAATAAGAGATGCGAACATTATTGAGCTGGACCTTTGTGCGCCAAAAAATTCACGGCCAATCAAATTAGGTTCCATGCTCAGTTTGGAAGAGAGAGGACTATGTGTCCTTAATTCAAGAGTTCCACGACATCTTTGCTTAGAGGCATTCCCCCCAATCATGGCTGTGCATACCATTCCTCTAAAGGAAGGAGGTCGACCCGTATGTCAGAAAGTAAGAAACATGCCTTTTGAACTAAGGAATGGGCTGTTTGAGGAGCTACAGAAGTTACGTAAAGCGGGTCTGATCTTCTCTGTTGAGTATACTGAATGGAGTTCACTAGTTGTAATCAGAAATAAGAAAAATAATCAAATCCGGCTTTGTGTAGACTAGAGAGCTGAATAAGAAGATTATTAAGACTACTACCCATTGCCATTTATTGATCAAATTTTGGATCAATTAGTGGGTAGGGAAATATATTCGTTCATGGATTGCTTTGCGGGGTATAACCAAATGGCGATTGCTAAGGAAGATAAGCTAAAAATGACATTTATTACTATCTTCTGTACCTTTGCGTACCATGTGATGGCATTTGGTTTATGTAATGTACCTGGTTCGTGGCAAAGAATGGCCGACAAGACCTTTGGTGACATCTCCACAGAGGAATTGAAAGTATTCATTGATGATCTAGGGGCAGTCACCATAAGAGAAAGGCAGTTGATTATTTTGCGGAAGTGTTTTGAGCCTTGCAAACAATTTTGCATAGCTCTTAACGGCGGAAGTACGTCTTTGGGATGCCTTATGGGCTATTGTTAGATCATGTGTTTGGTTCAGTAGGGGTTGCGACTGACCTGGAAAAGATCAAGGTCATAGTCGCCATGAGTCTGCCACATACTCCAAAGGAAGTGCATAGCTTTCTATCATCAGTATGGTATTATCAGAGGTTTATAAATGCCCTGGCAGATAGAACATTGCTCAGGCCATGATGTCAGCCATGGAAGCTTGAACCAAGCTGAGAGAAGAAGAGAAACCATTGTTTAACAAAAAGTGACCTACTTAGTCTTTTCCTAAACTCCATTAACCCTAGTTAGACCAAGAACATTGAAAATGGGCCTCTTCTTGACCAAGAACTAATAAAATGTCAAAGAACCCACAATTTATTCTTTAAATCTTCTCAAAGAGCTTTAGAATTAGTAAATACTAAGCACAAGGAAACCCGACTAGTCACAATTTGAATTGTACATTGTCTTATAATCAAATCTTGGACTCGGATTACCATGTATGGTGCTAGTAACTAGATTCAAGCTTAAAAACCACATTGCTAATGGATCAAAAACCATGCTTTGATACCAATTTAAAAGAGCTAGTTACTCTTACTTCTAAGAAAACATATAGAATAAATAAGATGCATGAATAAGCCATGATCAAAGCAACCATAGATGTAATCTCTAGTTTCATGGAAGGAAATAAATGCAACACATGGAAAGGAACACATCCCTTGCAATGCTAGTGCAAGGTGCATATTCCTACTATTGGTGGGACGTTGTCGCACGGAATTTGGACAAGGGGTTTGTGAATGTCGCTCATCACAGGGACACTTTGAGATGGGAGGAAAGATCATGAAGAATACTTAACTCAAGTCAAATACATGGGACCCAAAAGAGGATGCTTAAATTGTCATTCAGAATAAGAAGCAAGGGATGTATAAGCTTCACGATTGCTATTGCGTGCCTTGCCACTTTCGATCAATTTTTGGAGGGTAGGCAACAAACAAAGTTAAAGTTCGTAGAGTGTAAATAAGTAAATGTATTGATAGTGCAAAGGCCAGCTCTAGCAAAGGAAGGAGCAATAGAACATGTTCATAGCTTCATAATCTTGGGTACGTGAAAGGAATAATTCATTTATTTAGAAGTAATGAAATGAGCATTATGTCACGGCTTTACCAATGGTGAGCTACCCATGAAGTCAACTGCAACATATGATTGGCCAGTTATATCAATCTTTGTTCACCGGCCGTGTTTCTTATCGACCCCATGCAATTACATAAGCATTCTCAATTGTGCCATGCGGTCAGCATGCTTCGTATTCTTCTCCATCTCTAATATATACCTCTTCTTTCCTCCTTTTCTTCAGTGTTGCAGGAGATTAAGAGAATGCGAGAGCCCTCCTCCCTTCCTCGATGGACACCTGCAGTTGATTGCTGCCTATCGCCATTCTTTGACTGTAGTATAAGGCTTCATAAAACCACAGTCCAGTGTCATTTGTAGTGGGCATCACCATCAAGATAGTTCTATCATCCGCTTTGCACTACTACTCACGACAATTCATGACGGCGGTCTTCCAAAATCAGGCAGCCTCCATAGCCCATTAAATCATTCCCTAATCACGACAGCTCTCCATATTTCATGCTACCGACTGCAAACACCGACTGTAGCTGTGCCATTACCATAAGAAGTCTTGTGCTGCATCTACAAGTATCGGCCAGTCTCTATTTTGACACTGCTATTCTGATGAACATGCAGGCTGGTACACATCATATGAAAGCAAATACGATGACAGCATTAGCTCCAACATGCGGTATCACCTCAATTCATGCAGATTAGGCTTTGCTTCGACGGTGACGAATAATCCATCCAGATCACACAATTAGACTTTGGCACAATTGTCGCCTCTTTGCTCCATCACGAACGAGTTCCATACCCCATCACAAGTCTCGATCATGCCCCCTCCTTTCTCCCCACACACGAAGCATGTATATTTACGACAGGCACTCAAAGTTGCAGACGTCCTACTCGTTTCTAGTTTCGAAGACATAATCCAAATTTCCACCAGATGTGGAATCGCCGATGAGGATGACAGCTTCGAATACGTAATACAACTTCTGATTGTATTCGTTGTAGCTGGCCATGCTGCAGAATTGGTGGAAGACGTGAAGGCAACCATTGATTTCTTTACTTTCTTAACAAGCTCAGTGGGATCAGTGACACCTACATCTGCCATCAGAAGCAGCTGCTCTCCAAGCTTTTCTTTGCACGAAGTGAACTGCTTCTCAACAGGAGATGCATCATCATTGTGAGACGGCCTTTAACAATCCACACTACAAGGCTCGATTTACCAGCTCCCATGTCGCCTAGAAGAACCAATTTAGCCTGCATATTGGTAGTCCTGGTAGTTGCCATGTCTCTTAATCGCAAGCCCGATCTTGCCTACAGATGTCAGATCATCATGCCGTCTTTCTCATCCCCCTCGATCCTCCGTAGTTGATGCAGGTCGACAAGACCTCTCCTTTTCTTGGCCAGTACGTGGAGGAAGTAATACCCCTTCTCCCAAAAGCAATGCCATCTATTATTAGCGCCCCCTCTCATATTAAGTTAGCCCCCTTTTTTGGTGTGTACTCTCTCCAAAAAAAGTAGTGTTTCCCATCAATAGCATTGGCTCCCAGTCAAGACTTGCTGTAGAAGGAACCTTTCCTGAACTATTTCTCCCACGTCTTCATCCTTAAGAGAATCCTTCAGGGCTTCCAAAGCTTTTGATTAAGTGCTGCCAGAAAATGCTTTGAGCCAGATGCTTCAGCTGTAAGAAAGGGCAACTATATGTTTGTTTGAATGGAAGTAGTAGAGAGCTCAACTTTCACCTTGCTTAGATGTCCTGTATGACCACATGCATTGAGCACAACGGTAAATGTAATCATATCTCGCTTCAAACCTTTTCAATTCATTTTGTCAAACACCTAGAAAACATGCCGAACTTTTCCAAGTAGGGCAAACCCTACCATTAGGACATTCCATGTTACGACGTCCTGCCTTAGTAGTTCGTCAAACACACCTTTGGCTTTTGCAAGCAATCCACATTTATCATACATGTCCATAAGTATATTACCAACCAAAGTAGCTCTTTCCAAACTCTGTTTCATTGTTTCAACATGTAACAGATGGCATGTCATTAAATCTTTTGTAACACCAACAACTTTTAAGCACAAAAGAAAAGTGATAGAATCAGGACACTCCAAAGTGGCTTCGCAATGGTGGATGCGCAGCGTCACGACAACATCCAAGAGAAGGAGTCTTCAATAAGATTTGATTAATGGAAAAAAGATAATGGCCATGCACTCTCACAACTTTATATAGTCTCCCCTCTCTAGCACTAAGTCATTGATTATTACAAGAAATTCAAAATTAAGCCATTGAGACATGAGGGTGTAAACCTCAAATGCTTTGATATAGAGGATTGGGTCGGATGAGTTATGTAAATCCATGATCATATTGTCACTTTATAAGCATGTCTACTATAATGTTATCTCTGAAGGGTAGATCACTTGGGCAGTTATAGAATAAGATTCATAATGTTTATGATAAGCAAAGCCTTGCCCCTCAAATATATGGGCTAAACTAACTCATGGACCTTTGTATGAAGGAGGAGACTTCCATATCTATCCACTTAAATGAGTTTTATTATATTTTTAGCAACTTGTATTCATAGGGGATTCAATTCAAGGACATTATTTCTCCCTTATTCTTGTTGGTTACATTGTGTTAGTCATGGGACACATTCCATATAGCTATGTGTGCAAATATATCTATGCCAATGGGTTGAAACTGTTAGAGAGATGAGAGACGTATAGGGGCAACACAGAGCAAACAACTCTTAATGTTCTTCTTCATTATTCATTATACTTTCTCTTATTGAGTAACATATCATACAATGTACTACAACCTAAGACAAATAGTGCAAAGAGACTTAGTCTAACTGTACCAGCTAAGTCTGGCCAACATTATTACACACACATGTCATCCAACTAATCTAATACTGGATAGAGTCGATAGGTAGTAAGTAAACTGAGCTTGCATATCTCAATATGCCTTCTCAAGCTCAAGTAACTTCTTGTATCTCAAGTAGCAAAGCAGTGATCTAAAATGAGTGAACTTATCTCTACCAAGGGATTTGGCAAAGCTATCTGCCACTTGGTCTTCAATCTTCACATGTATGTGAGTCTTGCCTCAAGCAACATTTCTTTGATGAAATGGTAATGTACCTCTATGAGCTTTGACCTGGCATGATAAACTGGATTGCTTGCAAGAAGTACACAACTCTGTTGAGAAATGACAAATGATGTATGTTGTAGGAAGAGATGTCATGAATCCCATATGCACGATGAGGAGAGTGGAACAACCCAACTTCTATAAAGCATTGTACTTGACTATCAATTTTACTATGGAATGAATACAACATCATGATGCTTTGTACTTTCACTTAGTATCTTTGTGATTGTGAAAGTCCTACACAAGATTGTGTTTATGAGTCCAAGATTCCATCTTGGAAGAACCTAATTCACTTGTGTAACAGTTGTTCTACATTGTTTATGTCAACATGAATCTAACCTTCATCTTCCATCCTCTCCATAACTCCTGCCATGCTCTAGATCCACACTTTTCACATGGTATCAAAGCCCTCTCAAGCATGGCTTAGCTCCTCTCTATCTCTTCTCAGCTCAGTTTTGAGAACTATACCCCATCTCCAACTTCATTTTCATCTCTACCTTCAATGAAGCTTCCATGGTAGCGATAGCCAGCAGCACCCTACCAGCTTGAAGCTTTCATATCTCTCTCCACATGCCAAATCTCTCTGAATTTCCTTTTGGAGAAGTTTTTTTTTGCTTCCAAATCTCCTTCGTGGCACATCAATCATTGACATTGGGCAACTACAGCTTCAGCATTGCCTCTTTTTAGAGTTGCTGCCAAAACTTTATCTGTGGATAACAGCACCTACTTGACTTGGAGGCCTTGGATCTCTCAAAAAAAGTAATATCTCCACATGACTTCTTCTAGAGATCTTTTCCTCTACTTTAGGTACAACATCTTGGCACAACACCTCATGACATTGAGTATACTATACTCCAGCATTCCCAAATTTCATGGTCATTGCCTTGAACTGCATCAATCCTTGTACGTACAATCAGATCTTCCTCCACATGCACAATCTATCCTATTGGTATAGGGCTTTTAAATCCTACCTCATAGGATACCTCGCCAAATTTTTTTGTCCCAAATGATTGCTTCTATGATCTATTGCAGCCAAAAAACCAGTCTCCGCCTCTTCCTGCAAACCCTAATAAACACCATAGCCATTAACATTAAAACTTCCCTCTTCACTCCATTCTCAAATCCATTTGACTAAGCCAAGTACCATTACTCAGATATGCTACTAAACTCAAGTTGAAGGAAAAGATAAGGACAAGACAAGCATCAATAATCACCATCAAGTAGGAAGAAGATTCAAGCTCAAAACCAGACATAGTATCTCTTGTTATCACAGAGTGTGTCTTCACATTAGCTTGCACTTGTGTCTCTTGGCATATTGAAATACAACTATTTCATTGGTTAATTGAAGCTTATCAACATGGTAGATCTTTAGCAAATAGCAAAGCTCAATCGATAAGGTTTCCATGCCTGGAAGGAAAAGACCATGTACCACCTCATGAGGAAAGACCTTTGGGATCTCTTTGAAGATGATGAAGGAGACATATTTGATGGGAAATAAGATTCAGAAAGAAGGATCCTTGCAATAGATCCACCAAAAAACAAAGAATGGAAGAAGATGAATAACAAGGCACTAGGCATCATTGGCTGGGGACTAAGTGACGATTTGCTACATCATATCTCTGGCATTAGAGATGCTAGAACTGCTTGGGAGGAACTTGATAGGATGCTTGGTACCCAAGCAAAGAATTTAAAGGTAAAACTACTCATGTAGTTTTATTGACTGGATATAAAAGACACTGCTTCCATGACCATACACATTAACAAGTTCAAGAGCCTAAAAACCCAGCTTGCAACTCTTAAGAAGAATATTGATAAAGATGAAGCAACAGTCGTTCACTGCTTGCAAGTGTAAATAAGGATCCATATGAGAATTTTGTGTCCACCCTAAGTAATGTTCCAAGTTTCTCACTTAAAGATATTGAGCACTCTCTTCTTAATGAAGGAAACAAACAGAAGAATGAGAATGCAAAAGATGGTATCCCATCATCTAGGGAAATTCTTTTTTACACCAAAGGAGCTGCTGGACCCAAAGGAAGAGGTCGAGGATTCAACACTGACAAAAAAAATCAGATGACATGTCATTATTGTGGTAAGACTAGCCATATAGCCAGTGAATGTTTCCACAAGAAAAGAGCACACGAGTTGCAAAATGATCACCACCAAAACCAATTTATGAATGAAGAAGATGCTTCTGCTACCATCAACAACTCTGATAGACTATTCCAAAAGAATTTTCATTGTATCTTTTATATGTTTTTCCCTTAGTGGTTAATTGCTCTATAAAAACCCTTGCCAAAGATGTAAAGTTTCAAGCTTTACCTTGACTAGGCTACTTGTGAGCTAGTCTCTTGTGCCATGTCATCATGAAGGGGGGGCAAAAGTCAGCAAGTGTAAGAACTCATCATTTGAGTGGGGTGTTGAGAAATCACAAATGATGTATGCTCCAAGAAGAGATGTCATGAATCCCATATGCACAGTGAGGAGAGTAGAACGACCCAACTTCTATAAACCATTGTACTTGACTATAATTTTTTAATGCAATATCATGATGCTTTATACTTTCACTTAGTATCTTTGTCATTATCAATTTCCTACACAAGATTGTGTTTATGAGTCCAAGCTTCCATCCTGGAACCTAATTCACTTGTGTAATAGTTGCTCTACATTGTTTATGTCAATATGAATCTAATCTTCATCTTCCATCCTCCATAACTCCTGCCATACTCTAGATCTGCGCTTTTCACCTGCTTATGTTATCACAATATGGTTTGATTGGTTTATCCACACGAATCCCAAAGTCATCCATCAACTTAACTAGCTAAGCAGCCTTACATGTAGGAAATGTTGCACCCCTATATTCCGCTTCTATACTTGAGAGAGCCACAATAGGTTATTTTTTACTACTCCAACTGACCATGCACTACAACAAAGAGGCCTCTTAGACGCACTTTTAGACGCGATTTTTGAATTGATAGAAAATCTTACGAGCGCGTCTACCCGCCCATCTATTTGTGCGTCTACAATCTCGTGTCTATAGTCACATGTATAAAGAAATTTACACGCAAAAATAGACGCGCGGTAGACGCGCATATACACGCGTGAATACAAGCACATAAAAAACCAAAATTGTTATTTATTTAATTTCTTTTGTGCATCTACCAACATGTCTACATGGCAAATTAGACGGGCATATAGACACACCCATAAACGCGCTTTTACAAGCGCCGATAGACACGAACGCAAAACCAAAAATCTCCTTTTTTTAAAAAAGATATTTAATTTCTTTTTTTAATTTAAATTATGTAGCATGTGTATGAGCGCGTGTACTCTGCATTTTAGACGCGATTATAAACACGCGTTTTTTGCAATTTAGACGTGCAGATAGACACAAAAAACAGAACTGGAAAAAAAAAACCCAGAGAGCATGTGGTTTTTTTTTCTCGACTCCCATACATCAAATTGTGCATTTGGGAAAAAAACAATGGATCTGAAAGTGCGAGAATTGAAAACAAAAAACCATGTATTCATTATAGATAAAACACATTTACATGGGGAGTTTAAGTGCTTGTGACCTAAAGCATGGCTGCAAGCAGTAGGCTCAAAGATGGATAATAGATATACAAGAAAACAAGGCCATAGAGGAGGTATGGTGCTCCTCTATGAATCTGAAGAAGAAACATCTTCGCTAGCACCACCATGGCTACTAGCGTTGCTATCCCCCTCCTCGCTATGCTCCACATCGGAGTTCGCCTACACACACAAAAGATCAAGGTTGCTTACGTATGATTGCAAAGAAAAAGTTATAATTAGCTATACTTTTAATAGGAAAGTAAGAAAAACATACCTCCTCTGGCTATCGAATCCTCATAGCCCAGTTGTATTGCTCCTCAGTGATGAGATCCTGCTCATAGAAGTGAAGCCATGTGGCTGCGTGGTTATGGCCTCGATGGTAACCTACCTCTCTAGGAGTAGGTATCCTACCAACAATAGTAATCTGCAAAACAATTATGATATATACAAACAATTATGAGGCACAATGTATTAGAACAAATTATATAAAGAATTGAAAGAAATATAAATTTTAAAAAACTAGAAATCAAAATATACTTACAAACTCTGCCTCCCACGACTCTTTGGTGCCCGATCCATAATGTGACGATCCCATGGTTTCCATTTGGATGCGTCGCGCCTCTGCGTGCTGGCAACTCTTCACTTTCTCTGTTGCTTTCTTCTTGGCTTTCTTCCACTCTATGCGGTGGCACATAGGTGGTTGGCTATAGGCTCCACGCCCCTCCTCCTGTCTCCGCAGTGACTCCCTGGTGCGTGTCATGAGGTGGGATCTTTTGTTGTGAAGCAAATCCCTCACCTTTGTGCGTCCCCAATCATCCGAGAATCGCTAACCCTCAGGATTTGGGTACCTCCTATGGACTGCCCTCAACATCTCCTGCCACAAGCCGCTTTTCTGATTCTTGAAGTAAACGAAACAATATTTATACATTGCATGTACGACGCTCCTCATGTATGCCATTACATCCCTTTCTTCATCATCATGGAAGATGCCACCAGTATCTGTAACTCTATAGTACTGGCGTACTGGCTCCTCTATGTGATCTTCTGGTAAGGGTGATTGCTCACCACCTCCTACACAACCCCCACACAAGCCTCGTCCTCCCCCTCGACTCTCCCTCCTCCCTCTCTGTCGACTACCCTCTGCCTCGTTGAATGCATGTGCTTCTACAAATGCACGTGCGTCGGCTGATGCTTGTGCTTCAGCCGATGCATGTATAGGTGCTGCACGTGGAGTACCTGCAATTGGAGTTTGGACATTTGGTGTTTGGGAAGCGGTGCCAGGCAAAGACATCACAGGCATTCCAAACATGACGCTGAACACCTCGTCTGCTGTGGGAGAGCGGCCAAGGTGTCTAGTCATCTCTCCCATTAAGTCTTCCTTACTAGGAAAACCTCCAAAAAATGCATTAACCCCTCTACCGAACAAGCCTAATGTATCATTCATGCAATCCAAATCTGGGTCATTGCTAGACGAACCAGGATGTGACATCTGCAAACAAAACACAGAAAAAAGACAAATTTGTACAGTTCCAGAAATAAAAAAATGTTTTTTATCAGAGCTGGCTCGTGCGTGTATAATCGCGTCTAAAATGCAAGATAGACGCGCTCTTAGACGCATCCTTGAGGTCAACCCTCCTATCAGAGCACATGTATATCCGCATCTGAGATGCAGCATAGACACGCTCTCAGATGCGATTCTAAAGTCAATGCTTCTGGGTGCACATGTATCCTCGCGTGTGGAATGCAGAATACACGCGCCTGGAGACGCGACTATGAAGTCAAAGCTTCTGATCAGGGCGCGTGTATTCTCGTGTCTCACATGTAGGATACAGGCACCTGGAGACGCAACTCTGAAGTCAAAGCTTCTTCTGTGCAGAGCACGTGTATTCTCGCATCTCAGACACAGAATACACGCGCTATGAGACGTGACCGCAGATGCAATGATAGCAAACATAGCTTCGCGTCTATACCTGCATCTGTACTGAAATTTAGACGCACTGGCAAATGCGCTTAGTCGACTGATTTCAATCCGACGACCGCCATTCATGATTTATTTGTGCTATAAAAAGTTCAATCATAGATCCTAATACAGAGAGAGAGAGAGAGAGAGAGAGAGAGAGAGAGAGAGGAGACTCACCTTGGGTGTTTGGTGTGGCGGGTGGTGGCGCTTCTTCCTTCTCCTTCTTCCTCTCCTTGGTGAGTTACTCTCCTTTGATGCTTGCTTGCTACTTGTTGTCTTCTCCCTTTGCTTCTTCGTCCTCTTGTTCTCCTCTCTCTTGTTCTCTCTTTCTTCCTCTCCTTGGCTTTCCTTTTTCCCCTCTTGTCTCTTTGAAGTGAAAGAAGAGGTGAGTCATGAGGAGGCGAGGCATGAAGAGACTGCATGTCGGCTAAACTCGAGCTTCAGAACGTGCAAAAAACAAAGGAAAGGAAAGGCGCAGTTTGAAAAGAAATGATTCAAGTATCTTTTGAATTTCGCCATTTGCATCTATTTTTGCGTGTATATGCACATCTAAGTTTACGTAAACGCGCGTATAGATGTGAAATTAGATGCGCAAATAGACATAGATTTAGACGCGTAGGTAAACGCAGATATAGACACGCATTTAGCTTTTATCATGAATTTTTGTTTTTAAGATAAGTTTTGATAGTAAGTTCTTATCATATGTTTTTATGTATTTATGATAAGTTTTGTGTATTTAAAATTGAGATCTTAGAATAATTAATACGCTAGCTTGAAGTTTTTATGTAAACATATGAATAACAAATTTGATATTGTCATGAATTAGATTTAATCATGTTTTTGTCATCACCTAGTGCGGTGCATGCTGATGAGTCAACGAGCACATCCTCAAGTGAGGATGAAACATTACGTCTTCATAATCGAGATGCATGGCTACAACGAAAAATTAAATGCATGTGTGATTGTTGTCGAGGGTGTATTTTTCAAGCACGTCGATTTGCAACGTCACACCTCAGCATGTATGGAGAATGGGACCGAGAAAAATCACTGGTATTAATTGTTTTTTTTTAACACTAAGATTGTGAGTCTATGTTACTCAATATATATCAATGTACATGAAACTCCCTTTTGTGGTTGAGCAGGATGCAGTGCCACATCCTTAGATGCTCCCTCTGGGCATCGAGAGGCTACAAAACGTCGACGCGAGGAGGCAGAGTCTTCAAGAAGAGTGGAGACTAACAACCATGATAGTAGCCCTCATGAAATGCCCCATCAAGTTGTAGAGGATGAGATTTTGGACAACATGGTACACCATCTATTTTCGCAACCAGTTCAGGGAGAAGGTCACTCTATGAAGCCAGATGACCCACTATACGTAGCGTCATCTACTCCGTTGTATGAAGGTTATACGTACTCCGTACTTCGTGCGTCCCTCGAGATACTTAACTTGCAAACAATTTATGGATGGAGTAATGCCAGTTTGAATACGTTATTGAAGTAGGTATCAATTTAGTTTGGCTTATGAATCATAATATTAATTGTTCTATTTTGAAATCAAACACAAGTATATGTTGGTGGTTTTTTAACTCACTTTTAAAAATATATGTAGGTTATTATCACAAATGCTTCCAAAAGGAAACAAATTGCCAACTAAGAGAGAGCAAGCAAGACATTACTTGACATCTCTGGGAGGCCTAAATTATGTCAAGATCCATGCATGTGTCAATGATTGTGTCTTATTTCATGGGATTCATGAGTTTGCACGAGAGTGTCCTGTTTGTGGCGAATCAAGATACGAAGTGAAGATGAAGTCAATGGATGTGCCTCGTAAGGTTTTGCGACATTTTCCGATTGTTCCATGTATTCAACTTATGTTCAAGTGTAAGTCTATTGGAAAGCTCATGTGTATTCTTAATTCTATGGAAAATATCATGCGCACACGTGCATACTCAAGAATCAATAGTAAAATTTAAAGCTAAATTGAATTTTCCATAATAAAAAGGAAGTATTTTTTATCATCTTCAAGTAGAGAAATTACGAGATACATGCAATGCTTGCTACTAATTGTATAATAAGGTTTCTGTCACTTGCCGCTAATTACTTATATCAGGCTTGTCAACTGGAGGAACTGCCATTCATTAGAGAGCAATGCAAAAACAATTATTAACTCTAGTTTTTTTATTATATTAAGTCCAATTTTAGGTGGTTAAATAATTACGCGTATGAAGATGCGTCTATATTCGCGTCTATTTGCACGGATATATAGATGCAAAATTCGCATCTATTTACACGCTCTTTTACATGCGCATATAGACACAATGATAGACACACCCCACTTTGCACATCTAACATGTGTGTCTATGCCTCGTTCTGTTGTGGTGATGCTGCTTCCAAGTCCAAATGCATTTCCACTGGTTGATCTCCTATCATACATACAGCCAACCCAATTTTGCATCACAATAACATGTAAACTCAATAGGCTTACCATGATCATAGAATAGTCTATAAGAGAATGTACCCTTCACATATCTCAAAATCCTCTTCACAAAATCTAGGTGAGGTTTCCTTAGCTATTGCATAAATTGGCTTATCAAACCATCTGCATAACTGAAGTCCAGTGTAGTGATAGCGAGATAGATCAAACTACCAATCGTTTGTCTATACATAGTCACATTCTCTATCACATTTCTTGTATCAACAACGAGCTTTTCATTTTTCTCTAGTGGTGTCCATGGCTTTGCATTCCAGCATGCCATACTTCTCCAACATATTCTCTGTATACTATTTTTGTATCATCCACATCCCACGAGGTGTACACATAAGTTCACTGCCTAAGAAAAATTTCAGCTCTTCCAAGTCTCTAATTTGAAATTATTTTTGCAACATAGCTCTTATGCCATCAATGTCTTGTATGACATCACCTGTGATCACCAAATCATCTACATAGAGCACCAAAATCACATATTTTGTCTTTGTTTTCCTAGTAATAGGCTATGATCAGCTTTGCCTACTTGAAATCCAAGTTTTTGCAAGTAGAAAGTAATCTTAGCATTCCCAGCTCATGGAGCTTGCTTTAAGCCATACAATACTTTCTTCAATCTATATACATATGATGGATAGTCATCAGGCTGCACATAACCCTTTGGTTGATCCATATAAACATCTTCTTCCAAATCACCATTTAAGAAAGCATTTTTAACATCCATCTAATAAAAATTCCAGCCTTTGGATGCAACCAATGCTATAATAGTCTATATAATTATCATCTTAGCAACTGGACTAAAGGTTTCCTCATAATGTAGCCCATACTGTTGGGCATATCCATTCACTACCAATCTGGCTTTGTACCTTTCTAGTGAGCCATCAAACTTACATTTTAATTTATAGAACCACTTGCATCCAATAGACACTTTTCCCTTAGGAAACTCAATCAAATCCCATGTTTTATTTTTTAGCAAAGCCTCATAATCATCATCCATAGCCTTGCACTAGTTCTCATCCTTAACATCTTCTACAAAAGATGTAGGCTCTTTGTATTTCAACACTTCTATCATGTGTGTATAATGTCTCATTGAGTATCCACTATAGGTAAGCCTATCCATAGGCTTCCTTTCTCTCTGTGATCTTTGTAATGGAGGTGAAGTGGATTCCACTCTCTCATGAGGCAATATATATGTCTACTTAATTAGAGGTGTAATTAGTGCAACTATGCCAATCTCACTAGCAAGACTCTCACTAGAGTCATATCTTGAAATCAATGGACCTTTAACAACATTAGAAACCTTCTCTTTTCATGTATCTCTCCCCCTCATTGACATATCCATGTCACTAGTGGATGGAGACTCATGGCTATGTAGCCTCCCTGTCCAAGGATTTACACTGCCAAATGCATCCTGAATAGGTCCACTGATAGAAGAAGTGCCTTGCTATCCATTTTTAACATACGTTTCCTCTGAAGTGTCATCATATACTGTAGCTTGCTTAGCACCATACCAAGATGCTAACTCATCAAATACAACATCAAGACTGAGAAATATCTCACATATAGTCAGGACAATGCACTTATACGCCTTTCTTTCCTCTGAGTATCCAAGGGAAACACACTTCACTACATTAGGGTCAAGTTTCTTCCATTTGTCATTGGGAACATGAACATAGGCAATACTACCAAATACTTTCAAATGTAGTATGTCAGGCTTGTAGCCATATAGCTGCTCATAGGGTGTCTTTTCATGTATTGATCCTATAGTAGGTGTTCTATTCATAACATAGACAGTCGTAGGTGCTACTTCAAACCAAAAAGACAAAGGCATTTCCTTCTCATTTAACATGGCCATGGCTACCTCCATAATCACCATATTCTTTCTTAATTCAACAACTTTTTTATGCTATATTGGAGTATAGCTACAAGTCAATTGACTCCCAATCCCATGCTTTGCTAAGTATCTTTCAAACTCCTTTGAGACATACTCTCCACCACCGATGAGATCATAAGCATGAGACACAATACTTAAGCTCTTTTTCAACATGAGCTTTAAAATCCATACGTTTGTCCAACACCTCATCTTTATGCTTTAAGATGCATATCCATGTGTACCTACTATAGACATCCACAAAAATCACATAGTATTGAGACCCGCCAAGTGATGCATTATGCCGAGGTGCCCAAACTTCTGAGTGCATAAACTGTAAAGGCCTACTACTATCCTGTGTATTTTTGGCAAATGAAAATCTAGTTTGTTTTCCAAAGTGACATGCTGAGCATACATGTTCCAAATTAGCCCTGTAACATATTCCTATAATTCATATTTTTCAATTTTTGAAAATTTATATATCCAATCCATTTATGTAATATATCAATGTCTCGGATACTTGACTCATCATCATGAGCAAACATAGCAGCATTCAACTCACGTATGTTTGCATCCAATGTAAACATCCTACCATGTCTCTGGCCATTAGCAACCAATATACATCATACTTGCAAGTCTACCCAACCATCTGAGTGCATAAGCTGTAAAGGCCTACTGCTATCCTGTGTATTTTTGGCAAATGAAAATCTAGTTTGTTTTTCAAAGTGACATGTTGAGCATACATGCCCCAAATAAGCCCCGTAACAAGTTCCTATAATGCATATTTTTCACTTTTTGAACATTTATATATCCAATCCATTTATATAATATATCAATGTCTTGGATACTTGACTCATCATCATGAGCAAACATAGCAGCATTCAACTCAGGTATGTTTGCATCCAGTGTAAACACATTAGGGCCAAAAACGCTTCAAAAAAGGCACTTGTAAGAAAATGATTAAGTTGCTAATTAGTTGAGATTTTGGAAGAATGAAAACGCTAAATTTGGTTGCTCATATGTGATTAATGAGAGAATATTGAATTCATCAAAGAGCTGAGCCATTAATTGTCCCTCAAATTTAATTTATGTCAGTGTCACCTTTTCGGCTGTTTTTTGTCTTGGAAATTGGGAGAATTTGTATTTTCGAGAAATGTCCACCTATATCGTGATTTGTCTACTCCCGCATCATTTGTCTACTCCCGCGTCTTCTTTTCACACGCTCTTTCTCCATTATCTTTTTCGCCATCTCTTCTTTATGCTCATTTTCTTATCACTGCGATTGTTGATCTACTAAAATGTTTAGCAACACCTTTGCAAGTGATACAAATGCGAGTACATGCAAATACAAACTTACCATCCAACTAGATCCAATTTATTCATCTTGGAGAAGTATACATCGTCGAGTACTAATAGATGAGATGGAGGCCAACAGATTGCGAACAAGGAAAAAAACATATAGATTTGTGGGTAGATGGAAATATTTATCCAAAGGATCCTTCAATAGGTAAACCTCCTAATTTTTTTAATATTCATGACTACGTGAGATATGTTGGGGAAGTTTATAATGGGATGCTTGGGTATTGTAAGAGCTTATACTCTGCATCTTACACATACATAGCTCAAATGAATGAAATGAGAAAAGCATTATTTCTTGCACAGACAAGCATTTTTGAGCTTAAAAATAAGATTGACGTTTTGGAAAATGCTAATAAGTCATTACAAGACACGCTAGAACATTTAAAGAAAACTCCAATAGGATTAATAGAGAGAAAGAGACCATTAAAAAATATAACTAGCTTGTGTGAGAGAGCAAAGAAAATAAGATTGAATCTTGCAAAAAAAATATGTCTCCAACATGTCGAGTATAAATATTCGAGAGAGTGAGGAGAGAATCAATTTTTTAAAAGAGACCATGAATAAGAATGATATTTTAAGGATTCTTAGGTCACCTCAAAATATGGATTTGAGAGGCCCAACTCTCAAAGAATTAGTGAAGGACTTAAAGGACACAGTAAAACCAAACGAAATTGTAGAGACATGTGATAGTGAGGCCATTAGTTGAAAAGGTTATCGGGCTATCTCAAGATTATGGTTTAGAAATCTTAAATGTAATAGAATAATTGCATTTGGGTTACCTCGAGCCCTACGAGTATCGGTTGCAAGGACTGCCATGAATCGTAAGCTTCCACAAGTTTTTGGGGAATACATTCATATTGAAGCATCTATGCCATATGAAAAGACAAAAAGAAAAACTAGTTTTGAATACAATGTATTTAACAATATATGGGTTGATCTAAGAAGAGTGAAAATTGCAATGGTTCACATATATAGACTCACGTTAGAGGAATGTTACGATGTTTTAAAGTTTTCCTTGAAGTTAGATGAAGCACAAATTCAAAAAGGACAAAAGATGGAAAGAGTCAGCATTTGCATCATGAACAGGGCATTTGAATACAGCAATGGTGGGGGTCAAGCACCGGTGCATAAGTTCCAGTTTGAGATGGAGATTTGGTGGGTTGTTGCACCTCAAGTACCAATTGAGAATCATGAAACACTGAAATGGTTGTTTACTCATATAGGTATTCCAAACATTATTAAGTCTCAAAGTGAAGGAGAAATGTTGGTTGTTGATGGGGTTGGTAATTTTAATGTGGAATGGCATATGAGCGCTGACTTGAAAACTATCAAATGTATGCTTGGAATATGTAATGGGGAAAATGCAAAATATCCTTGTATTTATTGCATGGAAAGTGTTGGGTCTAAAAATTGGAGCAACTTGCGCCCTGTAAGAAGAGCCCCAACTAGAGACTCTATAGATCTAAGTAAAAAAAAACAAGAAAGATATATGGGATCCAATTCTTTCAATTCCTCTTACTAATGTTCATATATGTACTTTGCATGCAGAGATTAGAATTATTGATAAACTTCTCAAGTTGCATCTTGACTATGCATACTAAATTAAGCCTTTCTCTTTATCAAATGAGTGTATTGACAAATGTGAGCCATTACTCTCCAAAATGGGTTTTCATGGAGGTCAAGTTCATTTAAGAAAAAATCCAACACTTTCAGGGAAAACAAGAGATGTCTTGGATGATGTCTCAATGGAAGGCTCAAAAGCTAGACATTTTTTAGGTAACCATATAGGAAAACATGTGAGCATTACTTGGGAGCATTGGAGAGAGCTGTGTGGGATAACGACAAATGTTGCAACCACACCACGACTTGCATTTCTAAGGATGGAGGTTTGGAGACATGTTGATGTCTTCCTAAAGCTCCTCAAGAAACAAACGAAAACGTACATGTATCCATAAGAGTTCAAATGTTCCATTACAAATCTTGTTCAGGCAATAAAGGAGGCATGGGGAGAAAAAGATATCACTTTTTATTTGGTAAGAGAGAATATTTAATCCAAGCTTTCTAGATAAAATTTCCATTGGCAGAAACTGATTATTACTCTTATGAATTCGCAACATATCCTTCATATCCATGGGCCTTACTTTGTGGAGGAGCAAGGCCCCCTCGCAACTTATAACGGCCAAGGCATGGAAAAAATCTCACTATCAAGCAGGTACAAGTTTTTTTCGAAGCACAAGACATGGAGGTGGAGTTACAAAAAGCAATGCTCTTAAGGAGCTATTCAATTGGTTTTTTTGTCAACAGCTTCAAAGAATGAATACTTCAACTTAAGAATTCATAATGTTTTTTTATGACAACTTCAAAGAATGAATATTTCAACTTGAGAATTCAAGAAAGGAAAGTACAAAGCTAGCTCTGAGGAGCCTTTACATCATCCTCCCTTTACAAAGCTAGCTCTCAGGAGCCTTTACAAAGCTAGCTCTCAGGAGCCTTTACATCATCCTCCCTTTCCGGGATATTTCCTCTATAACGCAGAAATTTTCTTCTCTTGTAGCCAACTATTGATTTTATATCAATTTGATTTGCTGCGGAAGCATAAGATGAGAGGGCCAGAAAGTATCTTGCTCTAGAAGTAGAGAAACCAGGACCATAACCAGAAATTCTAATTGTCGTAGTCTTCTCCAAAAGCATCACCTTGTGTGCATTGTATTGTAACCCAGAGAAACCAAGTGGCCTTGTAAGTGCCTTAATACATAGTATAGGCCATGTTGCTTCCTTTGAGAAGATGTTATGAAATACCAAGAAAACATGCCGATCAATCCTTGCTAAGTAATGGCCAAGTGCAACATATTTATGTGAACTAATACCGACTCTTGTCCCTTTACCCCATCCAAAGAAGTTATCAAAATCTTCAATCTCCAACTGTAAAAAAAGATAAATGTCAAATGAATGTTTAAATGAAACATATTAATGCATATATATCTTACAAAATTTGAGATAATAGTACCAATTGATTTTCATCATTTTCTAGCTTAGTTGGATTCCATATGTTAATTGATGATTGTGCCTCATTGGTATCTTCCAATTCTTTAACATATTGCGACTCTTCTCTTCCAAAATGGGAAATTCCAAGTCGGTATTGAAGGCCATGGAATTCCTCTTCAGTAATCCCATACTCTTCCTCAGCATTCTTTGCCTTATGAAAACAAAGAGAAAGGGCATCCCCTACTTCAATAAACTTGTCGTCCGTAATTTGAGTGTCAAGTTTAAGTAACTCTTCTTTTGATTCATTTTCGACGTCAACAATGCCATTTGTAGCATCAGAAGCCTCTGCAATGATGGCTAAACAATAATCCTCCCTAAGATTGAAGAGCCTTTGAATGTCTGCTAGCAGTATGTATTCTTTGTCCTTGATAGGGAAAGTTGGAAGTGAAGCAATAGTATAAAAAGAAGAGTCACAAACAAGGTCTGCATTTGCATGGTTTTCTTCAATAATGGTCTCAGCTTTGAATTGGGCAACATCTAGTTTGCCAGCAATATTTGCTTCTTGCACATGGTCCAAACATTCCTCTGCATCCTTGTCATTTACTACCTCGTCCAAAAGGCAAAAGATGGAACATTTTGGACTTTCTAATTGTTTTTCATCAAATTTCATAGGATATCTTACAAGAGAAAACATAAAGAATGCAGTTGTTTTGGACATAAGCTTCCATTTCCTAGAATGAGTAGAACAAAACAAATCTGAGATACAAAACCAGTCAAGAGAATGAGATGTACACTTTCTTGAAAATGAAGCCTTCTTTGAAGGTGAGCTCTCAATAGGTATGTGAACATATTCCTTTGCATCCTTTTCCTCAACCACCGAAAATGCAAGACTTTCAAACTCAGCAAAATCCTCCAAGAAAAACTTCTTACATGAGTTCAATACATGGTCAATATCCCAATCAGGGTTGAAAATATCCTTTGCAGTTCCATAATAAGATAACTCCATGCCATTCTAAAGAATAAAGTCTAGGAGCCTTTCAGATGGAGAAACCTCTGTGATCTGAGACAATCCAGAAACCGTCAATGGTGACTTGCCTTTGATTGGAGAGTTCTTAGGCATTCCCACACTTGGTGCTGAACAAGGGGAGGAAGCTGTGGGAATTTCAAGGGAGAAGGTAGCACAACCAGAAGCTCTTGTTGACCTTGATGACAATCTTCTTCTTTTTTTAGAAGGGGTTACTTGCTCTTGGGAGCCTACAAAATCCTTAGGTTCTGACGTGAGTGAAAGTAAGATATCACGCGAAAGTGTGCAACCAATTCACGAGTGATGCCTTCTCGCTTCATATTTGCTAATCGATGATACGACATGAATTCGGCCAAGTGACCTCAAGAACAATATCTCCTAGCTTCGTATCAAGGGGTAAACAAAATCGCACAAATTCACATAAGAAACATTGAAAGTGGACCTAAACTCTAAACAAGCTTGTAAATTTGCAAAAAAAGTCATAAATGCCTAACCACCGTGTTTATATAGAACAAAAAATATTTGCCATGTGCGATGCCACGTAGATAGCCATGTGGATGGCCCATGCAAAACCTAGCCAATTAAACAATGCCACGTGTCATAAACCCCGCAGTTATAAAAGATCGATTATAGCTTACGTGGCTCACTTTTCAAACCCAGATCGTGAATACACAGCCATGTCGAGATCAACTTCGCCCTATACCGGTCACCGCAATTACGGCGCGAGGAGTTATTTTTTTAACTTGCACTTAAACATAGTCGCGCCGTATCAGTCACCGCAAATACGGTGTGAGCAAGTGCTTTTTAAACATGCACTTCATTGTTTTCACGCCATATCCAACATTGCAAATCTGCGCTTCACTGTTTTCGCTGTCTTTGCGTCATATCATTCACTACAAATACGGTGCAAGAGGTTGCTTTTCAAAACTTCTTTTCACTGTATTCGCGTCGTATCAATTAACCCATGCTACCTATCGCAAATACGACGTGAGAAACTACATTTTTTACCCACGATATTTCCATATCGCGCTGTATCGGTCATCCGCAAATACGGCGCAAGGAGCTTCACTTCAAACTCGTGCTTTTTCTCCTATCACGTCGTATTTGTTATTTCTATTGGGTTACTTATGATTTTTTAATATTCTAACTAGTCTCATGTTTTACTTATGGTTTTTAAATATTCCAAGAAGTCTCATTTTTCTACAGGTTCATGGCTAGGACAAAGCAGACTGCAAGGAAGGTGTATATAGACAGCAAAGAGAGTGAGGAGGAGACAATGCTTTCAGCTTCTCAATCTTTCCATCCTAAGATCCCACCTACCCTAGTTTCCCTCACTCTCCTACCATGGAATCTAAATAATCTAGTGCAGAGACAGTGTCTTCTCCTTCCCAAAGTAAGCTTCATCATGTACAGTCCCACCCTACAACATATACTAAGTTTCCAACCTCCCTTAGAGCCCTTATTCAATAGACAGAGCAACCTAGACCCTCTTATGCCCAAGGAGAAGAAGACCCTTCCAAGCCGAAGAGAAAGAGAAAGTCAAGATTTTTTTATGTTCAGAAATTTTTTAGTGAGATAAGGAAGGCACAAAGAGCTACACAACATGTGATTTCAAAGACAACATTTATTAGGGTTGTCAAAGATATTTCTTTTAGATTATCAATGGTGTCCACTAAAGTTGGCATGCAAAAAAAATGGCAACTTGCAGCCATTCTTTGCCTTCAGGAGGCTGCTGAAGACTTCGTTATTGATTTTATGAACGATGCTTACATTGCTGCTACGCACGCTCATAGAATGACTTTGATGAACAAAGACTTCAGTATGGTTAGCAAAATCAGGTATAGGTTTGACAAGGTATTGAGGCCCTTGCCCACTACTGATAAAAAAGCATTTGAGATCCTTAACGTTCCTCCAAAATTGTCTAGGAGAGCGAAATGGCCAGTGATTGAGGATGTGACACATTTACACCCTGCAAAGACCACCTCCGAACAAGTGTTTGCCTATCAAGAACCTAAAGAAGTCGCCCATCAAGAATGACCACAAGAGACTATAGAGTCAGAGGATGAAGTTTGCAAGAGAAAAATTGATGTCCTTGGTCCTGTCAATCTGAAGAGAATGGATGAGGTATATGGGCAAATGGTTGTGAATGTCTCTTGCACTTCTTCAGAAGACTATCTTAGTAGTTCCCTTGAGGACAAATGAATGTTTGTTAAGAAAGATATTCAGTTGTCAGATTCAATAGTATTTTGTTGCATAAGGTAAGGATTTTTGGCTCAAAATTTTTTAATTGAATGATAGTGTTGTTTTGTTCATTGTAGTTGACATTCATTTGGTTTTGCTTTTGGTTTTAGGGCCTTGATTTCTTCTCTTAGCCAAAAAATCTCTAAAACTATATTTATCATTGATCCACTGTTATCAATGGAATTGTTTTCGAAATCTCGTTCAAACATACAATTATTTTTTAGATCATTCGATCCAATTACAAACTACCATATTTTTTTTCCTTACGTTGAAAGGTATGCAATTTTGCAAAGGGTTTAATGTATACTTCTTTATAGTATGCATTTCTTACTAACATTTTACTTTACAGAGGACATTGGAGCTTAATATATATTGATATTTTCACTCGAGAAGTTATCCTTATGAGACCTCTTAGGGGTATCCACGGTCAAGCAAAAATGTGCGTTGAATACAAATCCTCACTTTTTGGTTTATTGTTTATTTTATATATTGTCCTTTTTTTATAACATGTTTCCATTTACAGTGTTGGGAGGTTGGTGGTAACCTTTTTGGACACTACATATGAGGATATCGCTGATCCTCAAAAACCATATAGTTTTCTCTTACAAGAAGTGCCCTTACAAAATGATGCGTATTCTTGTGGATGGAGAGTAATTTCAAATGTTTGTAGGACAATAGATCCAAAGATTTTCAAGATAGATGGGGTTAATGTAAGTATCCTTTCTGTTATGAGCAACGTTATTAGATTTTGAGCAACAACATTATTATCAAATTTTATAATCATTCCATTTCTTTGTTTTTACTCCCTACAAGTATGGACTATCACTCACCTTACAACTTAGTACAGTTTTCCTTGCAGTGCAAAGATTACCCCGATTCATACACATGGTGGATAATAGAGAGATGTATTGAGTTAATTTTGGATAGGGCAATCACGCCAGTCGACCCTAACTCTCCTCCACATAAATCCTTAACTAAGAGTAAGGAAAAAGGCAAGACATATGGAAAGACAAGTAAGGCAAGCTCCATAAAGACTGAAATGCCAACACTTTGTCATCCATCTTCTCATCTACCCCCTCAAGAGAAGAGGGCCCCTATCCAAGTTAAATTCTTCAACCAACCAAAAAAAAAAGCCACTGCAACTGCAAGATCTATCTTTTCAAAAAGTGACAAAGAAGTTACAATGATGAAAGAAGGCAAATAGATACAAATGGCAAGATCTTTGTATATCTACACTTCAATTTTGTAACTCTTCATTCAATGAAAAGCTTTTTGTCCAACATAATGTTTTCAATTTTATGGCTCAAAGCTTACAATTGAAGGAGGCAAGAAACTCATACAAGAGAAAAAGCGTTCAGCTCTTTTCCCTACTACTTCACCGTTTACTTTGAACTTATATTTTGGGGATGTACAATCTAGCATCTCCAAGGTATCCCTTACATCTTTAAGATTCCAATTAGAAGTGATATCTACCTCCTTTTCTATAGCTTGCACCTTAAGATTGAAGGGCATGCAATTTGTATCTGAATCCAAGGGAATCCACATGCCTAGTTTAAGTTTGTATCTCCTATAATCAAAACCCAAAGCAAGAGTTGTCATGCTATATTATAACACAGAGACAAGGATTGGGGGCATATAATACACCTCATGGTGTCACCCTTATGGTCAACATCTCTAGATTTCCAAAGATTCCCTATAATGTTATCTAGTTTTGCGCTTGCAAAATTTTTACTTAGCCAAGATACTTTTGTTCTCTGTAAGTTTGCTATTTTGAAGCAACCCACAAATATATGTAAGGGGATAAACCATGACAGGCGTATTCTTCTTGAGATCCTTCCAACTGTCATGGACTTTTGAATATCTTGACATATTTTGAATTTAAAACTATTCATGGTTGCCTTATCAGGAACCTCCCAAATAAGAGAGGATAGACTTGGTAATGGCAAATCCTCGATATGTCCATATGTACCCTCTTTAGATGGAACCACATATTGTGCATAATATATAAAAATTCTTCTCTCACTGAAAGAACCAACAGTCTCATTAACATATATAATGTCTGCAAACGCCTTATGAATCGCATTTAAAGTTCCACTCAAACTCTTCACAGGTTGCCATTCAATACTTGTTGATGGAAATATATCTATAGCAAAGAATTTGTAATGTGTCCACTAGTATCATCCAGGACACGTCTTAGCAATCCATCGGAAAGGATGTCTAGAAAGCTCCGCCCGGCACTCTCATGGAATGTTACGAGTTTTGTGATCTAGGTCTTCCCGCGTCTGCCACGCAGCGGAAGTATCCTAGCCGTTCCCACTTAGGATCGAACGGAATTAGCGTTTTCCTGATGGGTCATTAGCTAATAGCAAATAGCCTTAGACCCGAGCGAACTCCTTTACGCAGAAACGCCAAGTCCGAAGTGGATTCACGCTGCATTTGGTTCAAGGAGAATGGGAAACGAGAGGGATGCAAGGCTCAACCTCTCTGCCATAAGGCATAGTCCCATTCTGTTCCCCCTAAAACAACGTAAATCAGGTAAGACGTAACTCTAGGTCATCGTTCTCGTTATTCGTTTTGATGACGATGATCATCCCGCTGTTCTTCGAGATTTTTGAGAAAAGTTCCCAGATAACCGGGACCACCCAACCGTAGGACGGACCCATGGCCCATCCTCCGCACTTTCCTCTGTTTGTTTTAGTTATGTAATTATATAACACATTAATTTGACATATAACAATCAGCTTCTTTAATTAACCCTGTTAAGCACTGGTTCCTTCACGTAATCTTATCACGTGACATAGAAAAACAATATGAAGCAAGTTCTTTCTTTACATTTCATCATTTTATCTTTGAAATACAAGGAGTTCCACGCGTAGGCTTTGTCGATAATCTGCCCGAAGGCTATCCAGTAATCCTCAGGGATCACTATTCCAAGCTTCCGCCCATAAACTAGTATGCGGGCCTCAAGATCCAATCTCGAGTCACGTTAGCCTCTTGTGCAGGACCCGGAAGGCGAGGGATTTACGGCCAGAGCCCCCCCTGGTACCCAAGCGTCCTCCTGCTCCAAGTAGAACTCAACGGAAAGACCTCTCACGGCGGGTTTGGTCCACGTTCCCGGCGCGGTCAACAACCCCCTTGTTAGGGTCAGGCAGGCAGACGAGGGTAACTGAAGCTGCCTCTCCCTTTAGGCCTTTAACTTGAAGTATAGGTACTCATTTAATTTGTAATTCATAATTCAAACAGAGCCCTGAAATCTCTAGCAAGCACAAACATTTCCGTTAATCAACCGCGTTGTTTGGCAAACTGCTAAGGAAGTGTTCTTTCCTTTTGAGTGTATCAGCACTCGTTCCCAAGGTGTCTTGTAAATTGGCAAGATCTTTTACATTCCGGTGTAGGACATACCCAACTTGGTTAACCCTAAGTTCCTTAGATATACTAATTTCCAATTTATAACTTTCCTTATTTAGAAGGATATTCAAAAATACGTCTTTTTGCAAGATAACTTGCGTAGGGATCTGCCATCCTTGATGAGGGTTTTTACCCTTTCTCCTTGTGAATCAATCACAAGACTAAATGATTTCATACTTGTTGCGCAAGTCCTGCGATGGAATAATCTGTTTAGATTCTTTAAGCTGACATATGTCAGGCCTAGGGTTTCTTCTTTTAAGAACCTTAGGGACAAACCTTAGTTTCTTATCTTTACGAATTTATTATCCCTACAGTAAGGAAAGTAGTGAAGTGCTTAGGGTATGAATGTTTCTATGTTTAGATTGGTTTAGTTATCTTTCGGAAGGTAACATTAATCGTCTTGTCACGGTTTTTCTATCCTTGTGACAATTTACTTTCCAATCAATACAGCTTAATTTTAACTTCCGTTTTCCTTACAGATGAACTCATGCCAAATAACAACATTTGCCTTGCTAAGATGTGCAATTAGCAAAGATAACTTCCTAGTAATTTGAGCATCGAAAGAAACCTTTCATGAATTTAACCATTTGCAAGGATTCGTTGCGAAAGGAATAAGACTAATGGTGCAAGATATAATTTCTACACCTTAGGATTTAACTAAAATATACTATTATAGTAAATGGCTAATCTTGCTCGTAATTTATAATGCTTGATGCAATTTAAAGAAAGCTAAGTTCTATACATTGTCATTCATAAGCTAAACTCCGTTACAAATAACTCGAACAAATATATCCTATCCTTAACATTTTTTTTTCTTTGCATGATCGACTTAGAACCGAATTAAAGCCAAGAAGAAAAACCTGGTTTTGGGGTGAGATATCCACATGGATACCGGGAGATGACCCTCCCGTAGCTACACCTTGGACTTTCTTCGGCCGCATCGTAGTTCGAATGTGAGATAGCCTTTTCCTCTTTCTTCTGGAATTCCACCGTCCCTTTGGATCAAAAAAAGTTTATGGGTGAGTGTGGTTTTGCAACCACGGAACCCTTGGAGGATTTTGACTTGGGGTAGAAGGAATAGAAAGCACTTATTCTCCTTCCTTCCCTTTCTTTTATCTTTTTCCCACTCTTCCTCCTTCACTCCTTTTCACTCCCTCTACTTTCCCTCCCTATCTTTTATCTCACGGCTACTTTTCCCTTACGGGATATCATCCGAGGCCATGATGATGATTTGGATTTTTAGGTTCAGGGGGGGGAAAAATAATAAGGGGGATACGAGGGATTAAGAGGAAAGCTTAGGGAGTTGTGGGGAAAAAAAAGAAAAGAGTTATGAGGGGGGTTGAAAAAGGGTTAAAAGGGTTATAAGGGGGTGATAAGGCTTAGGGGAATAAGACACGGGGGGGGGGGGGGGGGGGGGGGGGGGTAGGTTCCCAAATTCAAGGGAGGGGCTTATGGGAAAAAGGGAATTTAAAATCCTAGGGGGGTGTGTGGTTCCAAAAACCATGGGAAGGGGCTAAGGGGATTTTTGAAACCCGGGGGGGGGGAAATAAGCAAAGGTGTGGAAAAGGGGGCTTAAGAAGGCCCCTTGGAATCTTCCAAGGGCCTTCTGGAAGGCATACGAAGGCCACCTGGGGGGGAAAAAGGAAATCGACAACTGGGCTATCGGCCCAGCCTGGCGGCTAATTAGCCAGGCGGCGAGGGCCGCGACTGAAGATGGCGGCAGCCTCTCTTGGCTCCATAGCAGCCGCCAGGAGTTTGGCGTCTCCTCCCTCCCTCTTGGTGGATGATGCGGCCTCACACGGTGCTTCCTCCTCCCTCTTGATCTCCCCAGTGACCAACAAAAACTCGTCCCCTTCCTCGACTCGTGGTTTCAGCAGAGCAATGGCTACCCGCCTCTCTCTTTCTCTCCCTCACAGCAGACTGACAGCCACCTCTACAGCGTGTCAACCGTCCTCATTTAAATAGTGGAGGGGAGGGGGATCTTCCCTCCCCTACGTGTCATCACGCATGTTTCCCCACCCTCGCTCCAAGCTTCACCAAGGAGCTTACTCAATCCTTCTATTCCCCTCCCCCTCAAGCTCGTGAGTCGGCTGGAGGGATAAGGGGGGAAATTTTTTTTAAAATCATTTATCCAATTTTCCTATTCATTTGAGGCAGTTCACGCGCGTGCTTCTATTTAGCGAATCGAAATATTACATTCTCTCCCCCTTGGAGGAATCGAGATGTCCTCATCTCGAGATAAATTGGGGATATTGATGGTTGAGAGAGCTTTCATCTATCCAAGTGGCATCCTCTTCGGGATAATCTTTCCAGTGGACGAGGCATTCTCTCAAGGTTCTAGATCTTAACTGTCTTTCCCTAACATCTAAGATCCTATCTGGCCTTAGTTCAAGGACTGCTTGGCTAGGCATTACAATTTGTTGGTCAACAAGTACATGATTAGGGTTGGGTACATATTTTTTCAATAGGCTGATATGGAATACATTGTGAACCTTTAGGTTCTTAGGGAGTTGCAATCTATAGGCATTTGGTCCTAGGCATTTGAGGATTTTGTACGGCCCACAATACCTTGGACTTAGCTTCTTGCATTCTCCTAGGGATAGAGAACTCTTTTTAGGGCGTACCCGAATGAAGACCATGTCTCCTTCTTCGAAGACTCTTTCTTGATGTTTCAAATCCGCGTATGCTTTTTGTCTATCCTTGGCCGCTTGTATGTCTTGTCTTATTGACCTTATTTGATCATCCATGTCCTCCAACATTTGTCTTGAAGCTTCAACTCTTAGGGTTGGATCAGAAAATTTTAGGGGACTTCGACAATCATGACCATACAATGCCTGGAAAGGAGTCATCTGAATGCTCTGCTGGTAAGAAGCATTGTAGGCAAATTCAACTAATGGCAAGTATTGAATCCACCTCTTCGGCTCTCGACAGCAGTATGCCCTAAGCATATCTTCGATGATTTGATTTACTCGCTCTGTTTGGCCATCCGTTTAGGGATGGTAAGCGGTGCTAAAACAGAGTTGAGTCCCAATAGCTTCAAAGATAGCTCTCCAGAAGTGTGATGTGAAGAGAGAATCTCGATCACTAATGATTCTTCTAGGTAACCCATGTAGCTTGAATATCTCCTTAATAAACAATCTTGCAATGTCGAAGGCTTTATAGTTTGTCTTTACTGGAATCAGGTGTGCAACCTCGGTAAGCATGTCAATCACAACCATAATGGAATTGTATCCTCCTTGGACTTTGGGTAAGCCCACAACAAAATCCATACTGATGAATTCCCATTTGATTTGGGGAATGTCAAGCGATTGCAGTTTCCTTGGCATCATGACATGTTCGGCTTTGATACGTTGGCAAGACAAACACTCAATGACATACTTGAGAACGTCACCTTTAAGCCTCTCCCAATGATAGCTCTTCCTAACTGCATTAAGAGTCTTAGCATAGCCAGGATGTCCTGCGAAAGGAGAATCGTGAGCTTCCCATAATATCTTCTGCTTAAGTGACTGGCTTGTTGGTATACACAGCCTTGTTCTGTAGTAGACAAGTCCATTATCAATGGAAAATTCCTGATACTTAGCTTGCAACTTCTGATTCTGCTCCTTGGTAGATATTTCCTTTATCATTGTTTGGTAGGCCAAATCATGGCATGCTTCCTCTCTAGCTAGTTCAAGTATAGGGTTTTTTGGCATAGATACCTTTGTAGCCAGAGAACTAGTCGTTGATGGATACTGCAAGATTAGGGAATTTAGGAACGCCTTGCGACTGAGTGCATCGGCAACTACATTCTCTTTCCCTGGTCGATACTTGATTTCAAAATCATATTGCTCCAATACTTCAATCCACCGACGTTGCCTCATGTTGAGCTCATTCTGGGTAAAAATCTATTTGAGACTCTTATGATCGGTTACTAGAGTAAACTTGTTACCCAACAGGTAGTGTCTCCAAAGCTTTAGAGCATGGATGACAGGTAGTAATTCCAGATCATGCGTGGCATAATTCGTTTCATGACTCTTCAATTTCCTTGAAGAGTATGTTACTGGATGTCCTTCCTGCATAAGTACACACCCCAAGGCAAGAATGCTAGCATCAGTTACTAGCTCGAACTCCTTATTGAGTCAGGAAGTTTTAGAATAGGTGCTGATACCAAATTTTGCTTCAATTTGTCGAAGCTATTATGTTCGGAAGTTGACCATGTAATGGAAGTCTGCTTCTTTAGTAAGTCTGTAAGAGGTGCTGCAATCAAAGCATAGTTTTTGATGAAGACCCTATACCATCCTGTCAATCCAAGAAAGCTACGTATCTCTTTGACGGATACTGGTATTGGCCATTCAAGCACATCTCTGACCTTGGCTGGGTCTACTGATATTCCTTCTGATGATACTATGAATCCCAGATATTCAATCTGACGCTTGAAGAATGCACACTTCTTCATTTTTGCATACAACTTATGAGACCTCATTGTCTCAAGGACAATCCGAAGTTGAGGTTCATGATCTTCTTCCTGTTTAGAATAGACTAAAGTGTCATCGAAAAAGACAAGCACGAAATCATCAAGATACGGTCTAAAGATATCTTGCATTAATCTATTGAAGGTGGCAGGCAAATTTGTAAGCCCGAATGACATAACCAGGAACTCAAAGTGCCCATATCTTGTATTGAAGGCCATCTTTGGAATATCTTCGTCCTTGATCCTTATTTGATAGTAACCTGACCTGAGATCAATCTTGGAGAAGATCTTTGCACCTTGAAGACGATCAAGAAGCTCATCTATTCTAGGAATATGATACTTGTTCTTGACTGTTGATTGATTCACCCTCGGTAATCAATACATAGTCGAAGTGTCCCATCTTTCTTTTTCTGGAATAGTACTGGAGCTCCCCACGGTGAGTTGCTAGGCCGGATGTAACCTTGATCTAACAATTGCTTGAGTTGTTCCTTCAACTCAATTGCTTCTGGTATGGACATTCTATAAGGTCTCTTTGCAATTGGTGCAGCTCCAGGCACTAGCCTAATCTCATGATCTACTTCTCTTTGGGGTGGAAGTTCAGTCAATTCCTCAGGGAATACGTCAGTGTATTCCTTTAGCCAAGAAGGTCCTTCATGAGACTCTTGCTTTAGATCTAACTTGTTGAGTTTGATCAGGTAAATGGGTAATCCTTTTCTGACTCCTTTTATGATCCGAGATACTTTGGCTAATTGGATTCTTGGCACTCCTGCCTCACCTTGAGTTGTGACAAATTCCCTTTCAGAGTTTCGAAAGGAAACTTGACCCTTTCCACAATGAATGTGGGTGTCATTAGGCTTAAGCCAATCCATCCCGAGTAGACACTCATGGATACCTAAATTCATGACTCTGAATTTGACTGAAGTCTTCTTTCCTCCCAGAAAGAATTCAACCTTAGCAGTTTGCCTGGTACAAGTTCCCTCATGACCGTTTGCCAATTCCACAAGCAGGGTAGGTGTTTCTACGGTGGCTATTCCTAATCTTTTTGCACATGCTGGTGAGATAAAGGAATGTGTACTGCCACAATCAATCAAGGTTTTGAAACCTTTACCTTGATAGTCCGACGGTGTCTGAATTACCGAGAACTGGCGATTCGGCCCTTTCTTGTGTAAAGCAGCATGGACTGTCGCTCTTTCAAATTCTGCTTCCATAGTCGGATCTTCCTCTTCTTCTTCTTCGCATCTTTGCCTATTGGCAATGCAAGCGGTTCTTCCTCTTCCACGGGTAGCGGCTCCTTGATTGCGGCCTGCTCCTTGGAAAGGCGTTTGGCAATGTCCTCCGCTGAGCTTGGGACATTGCCTCTTGAAGTGACCGGGTTCGTTGCAGTGGAAACAACTGAAGTTTCAGCCATTACTTTGAGTAGGAACAAAATTGTTGACGTTATTTGTCCTCGCCTTCTTCCTTTGTCCCTGATTGTGACCTTGAACTCTCTTCATTTGAGGTCTAAATGCTCCTCTGTTCGGGTCACTATAGGACCAAGTTTTGTTACCCCTTGGTCTAGCTTGCACCTCTTGAATTATAGGCACCGCTCGAATGAGTGCATCCTGAAGATCTGATGGACGCATAGATTCGAGACGGGTATTTATGGGTGGATTTAAGCCTGCACAAAGTTTGGACACCTGCTGCATCATGTCCATCTGTGGTGCATACTTTAAAAGTGAGACAAATTTAGAGTAATATGCGTCAAGAGTGAGTCCTAGCTGTTTTAGCTCGTAGAACTCATTCATTTTCTGCGTACGATATGCAGGTGGTAAATATTTTCCCTGCACGGCTTTCTTCAACTTCTCCCAGGTAACAGACCCCTCTGAAGTCCCTTGATCCCTTCACCATTGCTTCCACCAAAGTCTGGCTTCGCCGGTGAGTTTTAACTTGGCGAGCATGGCCTGATTGGTAGGTGCAGTACCAGCTGCTTCAAAGTAATCCTCCATGGATTCAATCCAAATTTCAGCATCAGACCGGACTAATCTGCCTCTCCCGTCAAACTCGGGTGGCTTTATCTGCTTGAGGAGGAACTTCTTCTCCTGGGTCACAGCAGTACTTGATATAGGAGGAGAATTTGGAACTTGTACGTGGGGTTGTGCTTGGATAAAAGTTTTCTTAACATTATTATATGATAATCGATGTTAGTTTATCTTTCATTTCTAGTTCAGCTATCTCATAAACAATGTAGCTACTTAACTTTTTTAACATCTCTTATGCACAGCCAGATATTGATAAAAGAAGTCTTTATTTGTATTTACATGGGCATAGCCTTATACAACGTTCCGTGTGATGATAATCCAATCATTACATTCAGTTTGGGGAGAATAACGTTGTATTGCATTTGTCTACAGGAACTGTGTAATAGTAGGGTTTTGGGTCATGGATCTTTAGGAATCGATAATTCATTGGAAGTTCAGGATACCCTTTCCATTGGAATCCATACTTCTCATGGCGGCCCAACACTTTAATCCTGTCAGCTGGGATTACACAGGTTACTTCCTCATATACATATGAGTTCATTTCAACCCTCCGACCTTGAATATATAAAGTTGAATTTACGTGAGCTTCCACAAAAATGAGCAGCTTCACGACTTTCAAGTCTTCCAACCACTTGATCCTTTTTAGGTTGGTCTGTAGATAAGGAAACCGGTGGGCGGCTATATAGTAGATTCCTGAAGACCCCGTCCATCTTCATTCTATGTATAAAGGTGACGGATTATAAATCTGCTCCAGGATGTTCATCATCCCAATTCTTTGTCTATAAAGAGGAGAATGCATTGCAGTCATAAACATGACACGAAATACCAAAAATTTGTTACACGC
Organism: Lygodium microphyllum; assembly: GCF_053477565.2. Lineage (NCBI taxonomy): Eukaryota > Viridiplantae > Streptophyta > Polypodiopsida > Schizaeales > Lygodiaceae > Lygodium > Lygodium microphyllum. The sequence continues at coordinate 133,966,098 of NC_141156.1, forward strand.
TTCATAACTCTGCAAGACAGCATTGAAGGTAAGTAAATGTTTGGACACCAGTAATTTCTTTACTTCATTTTATTGAGATCTCATAAAAATGATTCTATTTTTGGTCGGCTCTGATACCAACTTGTAACGTGTCCACTAGTATCATCCAGGACACGTCTTAGTAGTCCATTGGAAAGGATGTCTAGAAAGCTCCGCCCGGCACTCCCATGGAATAGTACAGGTTTTGTGATCTAGGTCTTCCCGCGTCTGCCACGTAGCGGAAGTATCCTAGCCGTTCCCACTTAGGATCGACCGGAATTAGGGTTTTCCTGATGGGTCATTAGCTAATAGCAGCTAGCGCCAGACCCGAGCGAACTACTTTACGTAGAAATGCCAGGTCCGAAGCGGATTCACGCTACACTTGGTTCAAGGAGAATGGGAAACGAGAGGGATGCAAGGCTCAACCTCTCTGCCATAAGGCATAGTCCCATTCCGTTCCCCTAAAACAACATAAATCGGGTAAGACGTAACTCTAGGTCATCGTTCTCGTTATTCGTTTTGATGACGATGATCATCCTGCTGTTCTTCGAGATTTTTGAGAAAAGTTCCCAGCTAACCGGGACCACCCAACCATAGGACAGACCCATGGCCCATCCTCCGCACTTTCCTTGGTTTGTTTTAGTTATGTAATTATCTAACACATTAATTTGATATATAACAATCAGCTTCTTTAATTAACCTTGTTAAGCACTGGTTTCTTCACGTAATCTTATCACGTGACATAGAAAAATAATATCAAGCAAGTTCTTTCTTTACATTTCATCATTTTATCTTTGAAATACGAGTTCCGCCCGTAGGCTTGTCCATAATCTGCCCGAAGGCTATCCAGTAATCCTCAGGGATCACTATTCCAAGCTTCTGCCCGTAAACTAGTATGCGGGCCTCGAGATCCAATCCCGAGTCACGTTAGCCTCTTGTGCAGGACCCGAAAGGCGAGGGATTTACGGCCAGAGCCCCGCCTAGCACCCAAGCGTCCTCCTGCTCCAAGTAGAACTCAACGGAAAGACCTCTCGCGGCGGGTTCGGTCCACGTTCCCGGCGCGGTCAACAACCCCCTTGGTTAGGGTCAGGCAGGCAGACGGGGGTAACTGAAGCTGCCTCTCCCTTCAGGCCTTTAACCTGAAGTATAGGTACTCATTTAATTTGTAATTCATAATTCAAACAGAGCCCTGAAATCTCTAGCAAGCACAAACATTTTCGTTAATCAACCGAGTTGTTTGGTAAACTGCTAAGGAAGTGTTCTTTCCTTTTGAGTGTATCAGCACTCGTTCCCAAGGTGTCTTGTAAATTGGCAAGATCTTTTACATTCCGGTGTAGGGCATACCCAACTTGGTTAACCCTAAGTTCCTTAGATATACTAATTTTCGGTTTACAACTTTCCTTATTTAGAAGGATATTCAAAAATACGTTTTTTTGCAAGATAACTTGCGTAGGGATCTGCCATCCTTGATGAGGGTTTTTACCCTTTCTCCTTGTGAATCAATCACAAGACTAAATGATTTCATACTTGTTGCGCAAGTCCTGCGATGGAATAATCTGTTTAGATTCTTTAAGCTGACGTATGTCAGGCCTAGGGTTTCTTCTTTTAAGAACCTTAGGGACAAACCTTAGTTTCTTATCTTTACAAATTTATTGTCCCTACAGTAAGGAAAGTAGTGAAGTGCTTAGGGTATGAATGTTTCTATGTTTAGATTGGTTTAGTTATCTTTCGGAAGGTAACATTAATCGTCTTGTCATGGTTTTGCTATCCTTGTGACAATTTACTTTCCAGTCAATACAACTTAATTTTAACTTCCGTTTTCCTTACAGATGAACTCATGCCAAATAACAACATTTGCCTTGCTAAGATGTGCAATTAGCAAAGATAACTTCCTAGTAATTTGAGCATCGAAAGAAACCTTTCATGAATTTAACCATTTACAAGGATTCGTTGCGAAAGGAATAAGACTAATGGTGCAAGATATAATTTCTACACCTTAGGATTTAACTAAAATATACTATTATAGTAAATGGCTAATCTTGCTCGTAATTTATAATGCTTGATGCAATTTAAAGAAAGCTAAGTTCTATACATTGTCATTCATAAGCTAAACTCCTTCGTTACAAATAACTCAAACAAATATATCCTATCCTTAACATTTTTTTTTCTTTGCATGATCGACTTAAAACCAAATTAAAGCCAAGAAGAAAAACCTGGTTTTGGGGTGAGATATCCACATGGATATCGGGAGATGACCCTCCCGCAGCTACATCTTGGACTTTCTTCAGCGGCATCATAGTTCAAATGTGAGATAGCCTTTTCCTCTTTCTTCTGGAATTCCACCATCTCTTTGGATCAAAAAAAGTTTATGGGTGAGTGTGGTTTTGCAACCACGGAACCCTTGGAGGATTTTGACTTGGGGTAGAAGGAATAGAAAGCACTTATTCTCCTTCCTTCCCTTTCTTTTATCTTTTTCCCACTCTTCCTCCTTCACTCCTTCTTTTCACTCCCTCTACTTTCCCTCCCTATCTTTTATCTCACGGCTACTTTTCCCTTACGGGATATCATCCGAGGCCATGATGATGATTTGAATTTTTAGGTTCAGGGGGGGGGGGGGGGAAATAATAAGGGGGATACGGGGGATTAAGAGGAAAGCTTAGGGAGTTGTGGGAAAAAAAAAGAAAAGAGTTATAAGGGGGGTTGAAAAAGGGTTAAAAGGGTTATAAGGGGGTGATAAGGCTTAGGGGAATAAGACACGGGGAGGGGGGGGGGGGGTAGGTTCCCAATGTCAAGGGAGGGGCTTATGGGAAAAAGGGAATTTAAAATCCTAGGGGGGTGTATGGTTCCAAAAACCATGGGAAGGGGCTAAGGGGATTTTTGAAACCCGAGGGGGGGGGGGGGGGAACAAGGGCCTTACGGGGATTAAAACCGAGGGGGGGGGGGGATAAGCAAAGGTGTGGAAAAGGGGGCTTAAGAAGGCCCCTTGGAATCTTTCAAGGGCCTTCTGGAAGGCTTACGAAGGCCACGTGGGGGGGAAAAAGGAAATCGACTGGCCTATCGGCCCAGCCTGGCGGCTAATTAGCCAGGCGGCGAGGGCCGCGACTGAAGATGGCGGCAACCTCTCCTGGCTCCACAGCAGCCGCCAGGAGTTTGGTGTCTCCTCCCTCCCTCTTGGTGGATGACGTGGCCTCACGCGGTGCTTCCTCCTCCCTCTTGATCTCCCCGGCGACCAAAAGAAACTCGTCCCCTTCCTCGACTCGTGGTTTCAGCAGAGCGATGGCTACCCGCCTCTCTCTTTCTCTCCCTCACAGCAGACTGATGGCCACCTCTACAGCGTGTCGACCGTCCTCATTTAAATAGTTGAGGGGAGGGGGATCTTCCCTCCCCTGCGTGTCATCACGCATGTTTCCCCACCCTCGCTCTAGGCTCCACCAAGGAGCTTACTCAATCCTTCTATTCCCCTCCCCCTCCAGCTCGTCAGTCGGCTTCAGTCGGCTGGAGGGATAAGGGGGGATTTTTTTTTAAAAAAAATCATTTATCCAATTTTCCTATTCATTTGAGGCAGTTCACACGCGTGCTTCTATTTAGCGAATCGGAATATTACAGAATTCAATATTAATACTTAATTTTTTAAGAAAATAAAATATGTTATCAACTTAAGACTTAAAATGTGTTTGCTGGCAAACACATTCATTAGGAGATAAGTGCATATCCTTGGCCATGTAAACATGTTGCACTTTAACTAACCACCCTTCATGTGTAATTTTGAAAGGAATGATACGCCCTTTCCAATGATGTTTTATATCCTCTCTTTTTCTTCTTTTGACCTTGTGAGAGCCTTTGTAAGAGGGCAACATGGTCACCCAATCATTTATACAAAAGGTTTTGGGCTCCCATTTTCCGTCTGCTCCTTGGCCATAGATAGTGCAGGAGTTTACTAAATGAGACAGGGATGCCATACTTAGATTGAAATCGCAGAGAAAAGCACTCACTGAGAAAGGCAAATGAGAAAAGAAAGAATCTCACCGAGAAAGATGAATGAACAAAGAAGAAATATTGAAAAGACTAATGAAAATATAGTCGGGGCGCCAAAAGCTCTTGACTTTCAAAAAAGTTAGTATTAACTTCACAACATCGTTATCATAACTGATTTTGTCAGATTTTATAATTAAATAAGGACTTCGGGACCATCAAAACATGTCAGAGTTTGGAGATTTTGGCTAAAAAGAGAGAAGAGAAAAACGGAGTCGACTCTACTATCTCCAAAAAGGAGGAGACAAGAATACCATATTCTTGCACACGTGGCAAAATCTCTTTGGCCCTTTCCTTAATCCCATGATTAACAAAAGTGCATTTTTTGAAGCGTTTTTGGCTCTAATCCATCCTACCATGTCTTTGGCCTTTAGCAACCAATATACATCATACTTGCAGGTCTACCCAACCATCTGAGTACCGAGGGGCCCAAACATCTGAGTGCATAAGCTGTAAAGGCCTACTGCTATCCTATGTATTTTTGGCAAATGAAAATCTAGTTTGTTTTCCAAAGTGACATGCTAAGCATACATGTCCCAAATTAGCCCTGTAACAAGTTCCTATAATGCATATTTTTTAGTTTTTGAACATTTATATATCCAATCCATTTATGTAGTATATCAATGTCTCGAATACTTGACTCATCATCATGAGAAAACATAGCAGCATTCAACTCAGGTATGTTTGTATCCAGTGTAAACATGCTACCATGTCTCTGGCCTTTAGTAACCAATATACATCGTACTTGCAGGTCTACCCAACCATCTGAGTGCTGAGGTGCCCAAACATCTGAGTGCATAAGCTGTAAAGGCCTATTTCTATCCTCTGTATTTTTGGCAAATGAAAATCTAGTTTGTTTTCCAAAGTGACATACTGAGCATACATGTCCCAAATTAGCCCTAATGCATATTTTTCAGTTTTTGAACATTTATATATCCAATCCATTTATGCAATCTATCAATGTCTCGAATACTTGACTCATTATCATGAGCAAACATAGCAGTATTCAACTCAGGTATGTTTGTATCCAGTGTAAACATCCTACCATGTCTCTAGCCTTTAGCAACCAATATACATCATACTTGCAGGTCTACCCAACCATCTGACCTATAGATAACAGATTCTTGGTAACTGATAGTACATGCAATACATCATGCAAGTGTTTTTTCTTGCTATTGGGCATATCCAAAGAACAATCCTTATGTGTGCTATGTCATGCTGAGAATCATCTCCACAACATATATAGCCATTAGCACTTGATTTCACATCAACAAACCATTCGCATGTGATGTCATGTGGTTTGAGGCACCAAATCTATATACTAGATATCATCAAACTCTCCTTGTTGCTTTCCTTTGTTGCATACATAAGTCATAGCAAAGAGTCTTTCACCATTCTTAGGCGCTCTACATGACTAGAAGATGCATAGTGACCTTTTTGTCTACTCTTCAGATCAGCTTGCTTTTTCGACCACTCCTTTGCAATGTGGCCATGCTTGGCAAAATAATGGCAATCTTTATCCTTATTTAGCACTTTCATGAGTACATTGAGTATGCCAGGATCCGTAGCCCCTAGGCTGAGATCTCCCCCTTTCACAAGAGTATCCACCGCCTCTAGTAGGAAATCCTTGCTAAACTTGTCCATGGTGAGAAGCATGCTGCTGAGTTCCCCTTCCACCACTCAAACTTCTACCATGATGACCATGGCCTCTCTTATTAGAGTAAAAAGTTATGTCTCTATTTTTAGAGCTAATCAAGCTAATATGTTGAGATATCGAGCTCCACTCGTGATACGCCAGGGTGACCGTTGTGCATTTATGTCACCGACTTGTCAGTTGCAGATGCGGTTGGTACACCGCCCCTGAATAATAGCTACATGATAGCTATCCTTATCTACTCTAGTTCGTGGCTCAGTTAGTATGCCACCTTAGTTAGTTGAGTTTGGTTTGAGACCCATATCTAGGGTTCTTCTATTTTCTTTGTACTTGAGTTCTTTTGGCTTACACAACTAAGAAGAGGAAAACTATTTTCAGCCTCCACCCTTGTATGTATTCCCCCATTGTGCAAGCAAGAAAGCTACAAGTGAGACTCCTTCCTTCTCTCCCACAATCTTGACATGGTATCAGAGCCTTGTTCATGGTAAGGAGCTCAAGAAAGCAAGCCAAGCTCGCGGTGTTCTGGTAAGAGGAGTAGTGTTGCTTTCATTTTCTGTTTTGGGAGCAGATCTCTGCAGGTAGCACAGCCGGAAAGTGCAGGAGTGCATTGTTTGAGGTTGAGACGCCCTTCGCGGTGAAGCAAGAGGGCAGTATATGCTGCGGGAGAGGGCTTTAGCCCATGGCGACCTTGTTTTTTTTATTTGAGGCCATTTCGGGGCCTGTTTTGGAGGCGGAAGTTTTCTGCACGCACTCAGGAAAAGGCCCAGTTTTATGCTGTGCAGCCACTGTTCTACAGGTCGGTGAATAGTTACTGTAAAAATTACATTGTATGCTTGTGCGCAGAGACATTGGGAGTTACAGAATCATCCCTGTTGCCTGTTGATGCAAAATCGTCACTAGGAAGTGACTGTGTGGTCAAATACCACTTTCGCCAGTTTTGCAGATTTTCCCTTGTGAGGGTGAAGCTGTGGTTTTTGCAGTGACAGAATTTTTTGCAGTCTTCTGTAATGGCATCTGATTCTCTTTCACAGATTGTCACTGAAAAGCTTGACAAGAAAAACTTCCAAGCATGGAAGTTTAGAATGACGAATTTCCTTATGGGAAAAGGATATTGGAAATTTGTTGCAGGAAATGAAGAAGAACCAGTTCTTCCTGATGTTCCCAATCAATAGCAAATGCAGGCATTTAAAGCATGGCATGAGAGAGCCAGGAAAGTTATGTATTGGCTGTCTATCAGCATTTCAGACTCTATGATTGTGCATATTCAGGATGCAAGTACGCCAAAGGAGGCATGGGATACTTTGTCAAAAATGTATAGCACAAATACGCAAGCTAGGAAAATGCAGCTCAAGCAAGAGTTGCACAATGTGCAAAGAGAAAATATGAGCATCAACGACTACCACATGAAGGTGAAGAAGATTGCAGATGCACTTGCTTCCATTGGGTCACCAATGGAAGATGATGATTTAGTTTCTATGACCTTGAATGGTCTAGGAAAGGATTATGCACAGTTTCGGACATCCATTTCAGTTCGTGAAAGATTTCCTGATTTTGAGGAGTTGATTGCTCTTCTAATTTCTGAGGAATAGAGAAATGGTGGTGCATCTTCTTCAGGAGGAACTTCAAAAGAAGATGTCTTCTACTCAAATGCTGGAAGAGGTAGAGGCAGAGGTAGAGGAGGCCGATTTGGAGGCCGTGGTAGAAATCAGAATATGCAGCAAACTCAAGAAAACCAGTCCTATGGAGGAGGACGTGGTAACTCTAGAGGCAGGGGGAGCCAAAGAGGTCGTGGTGGATGGCAAAGAGGCCAAAATGCAAACAGTAATGTTGAATGCTACTATTGTGGTAAAATGGGTCATATGGCTAAAGACTGCTATAAAAAGCAGAATGACATCATGAATGGAAAACTGCAACAAGGAAATTATGCATCTTCTAGTAGACAGCGTGATGACAGAAATGAGCATTTGTTTATGGTGCAGCACATGAACAATTCTGTAACAAGTGCAGAAGAAAGCAACAATGTGTGGTATGTTGACTCAGGTGCATCAAACCACATGACAGGTCATGCAGAATGGATGGAGGATGCAAGGAAAATGGAAAAACCAGGATTTGTGGAGACTGGTGATGATACTGCACATCAGATTGTGCAGATTGGAAAAATTCCTTTGTCTATGTAGGATAGGAAAAAGAAATACCTGTCCGATGTATTTCATGTCCCAAATATCACCAAGAATCTGGTTTCTGTTGGTCAAATGGTTGAACAGGGCTTGCAAGTCAGATTTAATCCTCATGGATGCTTTGTTGAGGATATGAAAAATAAAGGTCACTTGATAGCAAAAGGAAAGAAGAAGGGCAGAATGTTTACATTGGATGCAGACATGCCTGAATTGAGTGCAGCAATGTTTGCACATGGGACCGGTGTAGTTGCAGATATTGATATCTGGCATAAACGCATTGGTCATGTTAATGTACAGTGACTTAAATCAATGCAGGCCCAAAACATTGTTGCAGGATTGCCTAAATTCAAGGTTGCAGAAATGCATAAGGTATGTGAAGCCTGTCAGTTTGGAAAACAGGCAAGGAAACCATTTCCTAGACATGTTCAAGAGAGTAAGAAGCCATTGGAATTAATCCACTCTAATGTGTGGACTACTAAAGCTGCATCTCTTGGAGGCTGTCATTATTTTGTCAGTTTTATTGATGACTATAGCAGAAAAGTTTGGGTGTATTTTATGAAAAAGAAAAGTGAAGTTTTTGGGCATTTCAAAACCCTTAAAGCTATGCCTGAAAAAGAAACAGGTCTGCAAATAAAATGCCTGAGGTCAGATAGAGGGGGAGAGTACCTCTCAAATGAGTTTGCAAAGTTCTTGCAGGAGCATGGCATAAAACAGCAATATTCATGCAGTTATACCCCACAACAAAATGGAATTGCAGAAAGGAAAAACATGCATATTGGAGAGGTATCTCGTGCCATGCTTAATGAAAAAGACTTGCCAGATTTTTATTGGGCTGAAGCAGTTGCTACAGCAATCTACATAATGAACAGGACTCCCACTGCAGCAATACATGGAATGACTCCAGAGGAGAGGTATACTGGTAGGAAACCAGATATTTCTCATTTAAAAATTTTTGGTTGCATTGCCTATGTACATGTGCCAGATGAGTTGAGATCCAAGTTGGATCCAAAAGCTGAGAAGTGCATCTTTATTGGTTACTCTCTGCAGCAAAAAGGGTATAGATGCTATAACCCTTCTACTCGTAAGTTTACAGTGAGCATAGATGTTGTTTTTGATGAGATGAGTAGCTGGTATAAACCAGTAAATGTGATTGATGATGTAGATGCAAAAATGGTAATGCTGCACAGAATTCACAGCAGCAGTCACAAAATATTAGTGGACCTGGAGCGTCCTCTACCAGTGGTTCACATTCTTCGCCATGGACAGGCAGATTGAGATCAGGAGAATCTTCTCAAAGTAATGCAGATAGTGGTATGCAGGTATCATGAAAAGGAAAAGTGAAGGTTGATCAGCCCATGTTTGATGTGAATGCAGGTCACTCTTATGTGGATGGTGAATCCAGTGGCTCAGAACAGAGCATTGATGATGAGTTGGGTATTCCTTCTATTGTTTTACCTGGAGTAAGGAAGACTAGGGATGTTTTGAGAGCACCTGGGAGTGAACCCACTTTGCGCAGGTCTACCAGAGTTAGGTATCCTGTGGATAGGCTGAAATATGATGAATTTACAGCCATTCACTATGCATATATGGTCAAGGTGATACAAGAACCAGAACCCACTTCTTTTGAGCAAGCCATGGAAAAAGAAAAATGGGAGAAAGCCATGGATGAAGAAATGGATGCCTTGGAAGCAAATGCTACATGGGAATTGGTACCTTTGCCTAAAGGTAAGAATGCAATTGGCTCTAAGTGGGTTTATAAGGTGAAGCACAATGCAGATGGTTCTGTGAACAGATACAAGGCAAGATTAGTAGTCAAGGGGCATGCACAAACATATGGCATTGACTATGAAGAAACATTCAGTCCGGTTGCAAGGATGGCAACCGTAAGAGCAGTCATTGCTATGGCTGCATCAAAGGGATGCTCTTTACATCAGATGGATGTAAAGAATGCCTTCTTGCATGGTGATTTGCAAGAAGAGGTCTATATGGAGCAGCCACCAGGTTATGTGCATGCTGTTCATCCTGAGTTTGTTTGCAGGTTGAAGAAAGCTTTGTATGGCTTGAAGCAAGCACCTAGAGCATGGTCTGACAAGATAGGACAGTATCTTGTCACTATTGGCTTTCAGATTTCCAAGGCAGATTTCTCACTTTATGTGAGAAAAACAGAGAACGGTATTATGCTACTTGTCATTTATGTTGATGATTTGATTATGACAGGTTACAGTGATGAAGATATCCTTCATGTGAAAATGCTATTGAAGCAGAAGTTTGAGATGAAGGATTTGGGAGAGCTGCATTATTTCTTGGGCATTGAGGTGATTAGATCACCAAGTGGGATACAGCTCTTGCAGAGGCAGTATGGATTGGACATGCTGTCCAAATATGGGATGACAGGCTGTAAGCCTATTTCAGTTCCTTTGGAGCAGAATGTGAAGCTGAGCATAGATGCAGGTGAGCTTCTAGAAGACCCTACTATGTACAGACGCATAGTAGGAAGTTTGATTTACATGACTATTACCAGGCCAGATTTGAGCTATGCTGTTGGATTGGTAAGTCAGTTTATGTAGGCTCCAAGGAAACCACATTTGGATGCGGCTAGACGTATACTCAGGTATGTGAAGTCCACATTGCAGTATGGACTATTTTATGAGACTGGGGTTCAGATACAGTTGCATGGATACACTGATGCTGATTGGGCTGGTAGTATTTCTGATAGACGATCTACCAGTGGATATGTGTTCTCTTTTGGGAGTGCTGCAGTCACTTGGAGCAGCAAGAAACAGCCTACAGTTGCCTTGTCGAGCACAAAGGCTGAGTACAGGGGTGTAACAATGGCTGCATGTGAGGTAGCTTGGTTGCATAAGCTACTTTATGATATGCATCAGTCTACAGATGGGCCAGTTGTCATTTATTGTGACAACATGAGTAGTATACACTTGGCAAATAACCCAGTCTATCATTCTAGAACAAAGCACATTGAGGTGCATTATCACTATGTGCGAGAGAGGGTTTTACTAGGTCTTATTGATCTAGTTTATGTCAGCACAGAGGATCAGGTAGCTGACATATTCACGAAGGCATTGGGCGTGGAGAAGCTGCGCAAGTTCAGAGACCTGCTTGGTGTGCAAGAATTGGGATTGAGCTCGAGGGGGAGTGTTGAGATATCGAGCTCCACTCGTGATACGCCAGGGTGACCGTTGTGCATTTATGTCACCGACTTGTCAGTTGCAGATGCGGTTGGTACACCGCCCCTGAATAATAGCTACATGATAGCTATCCTTATCTACTCTAGTTCGTGGCTCAGTTAGTATGACACCTTAGTTAGTTGAGTTTGGTTTGAGACCCATATCTAGGGTTCTTCTATTTTCTTTGTACTTGAGTTCTTTTGGCTTACACAACTAAGAAGAGGAAAACTGTTTTCAGCCTCCACCCTTGTGTGTATTCCCCCATTGTGCAAGCAAGAAAGCTACAAGTGAGACTCCTTCCTTCTCTCCCACAATCTTGACATAATACTCAACCCCAATTTCACTTCTTCACGAATAAACAAGGATACAAGTCTATTAAAGTTAGGCATTACAGCCCTGACTGAAATTGTTGTATCAAAGGACTTGTAGTCAAGCCTTAGAACATTAGAGTCATAGCCACTAAGTCCTCAACATTACCTCGGTCCCAATGGACACTAGCTAGTCCACAATAGTGTCTATCATAGTCACATAGTCCTAAATGGACCGTCCTTTCCTATCCATTGTGTTAAATTTTTTCTTTAGTTGTATTTTTCTAGCACTAGTGGTAGTACCATAGTATATCATGAGAATATCCCATGTATCCTTTGGTGAATTGCAACTCATTATTTGCATAACCTTAGCATCATAAATACATAGGAATACTCAATGCAAGTACCCTACGAGCTCTCTCAATCCATGCTCGATGTGCCCTAAGCTGATCAGGAGTTACATTCATGTTAAAAGTTTGGGCTCAACTTCCGCACCTATAACCAAAGGTCTTGGGACAGCTTATAAACATTTTGCAAGAGTCATATAGCTTTGTCAAAGAGTATACGGGAGCCTTTGATGACATTCTAAAGCTTTGAACAAGGATAATCAGTAAATTACCAGAAGATGTGCTTGGTGAGCTCTTTGTCTATAGCTTGGAAATAAATATGTAGTTCCAAGTTAGGACGAGAAACCTTAAGTCACTAAAGGAGGCAAAGGTTCAAGCTGATGATTGTAACGTGTCCACTAGTATCATCCAGGACACTCTTAGCAGTCCATCGGAAAGGATGTCTAGAAAGCTCCGCCCGGCACTCCCATGGAATGTTACGGGATTTGTGACCTAGGTCTTCCCACGTCTGCCATGTAGTGGAAGTATCCTGGCCGTTCCCACTTAGGATTGACCTGAATTAGGGTTTTCTTGATTGGTCATTACCTAATAGCAACTAGCGTCGGACCAAAGTGAACTACTTTACGCAAAAACGCCAAGTCCGAAGCGGATTCACACTGCACTTGGTTCAAGGAGAATGGGAAACGAGAGGGATGCAAAGCTCAACCTCTCTGCCATAAGGCATAGTCCTATTCCGTTCCCCTAAAACAGCGTAAATCGGGTAAGACATAACTCTAAGTCATCGCTTCCGTTATTCGTTTCCTTTGACGATCATCCCGCTGTTCTTCGAGATTTTGAGAAAAGTTCCCGGCTAACCGGGACCACCCAACCATAGGACGGACCCATGGCCCATCCTCCGCACTTTCCTCGGTTTGTTTTAGTTATGTAATTATCTAACACATTAATTTGGACATCTAACAATCAGCTTCTTTAATTAATCCGTTAAGCACTGGTTCCTTCACGTAATCTTATCACGTGACATAGAAAAACAATATCAAACAAGTTCTTTATTAACATATTATCATATTTATCTTAGAAATACAAGGAGTTCTGCTCGTAGGCTTGTCCATAATCCGCTTGAAGGCTATCCACTAATCCACAGGGATCACTAATCCAAGATTTCGCCCGTAAACTAGTATGCGGGCCTCGAGATCCAATCCCGAGTCACATTAGCCTCTTGTGCAGGACCCGGAAGGCGAGGGATTTACGGCCAGAGCCCCCCCCTCGCACCCAAGCATCCTCGTGCTCCAAGTAGAGCTCAACGGAGAGACCTCTCGCGACGGGTTCGGTCCATGTCCCCGGCGCGGTCAACAATGCCCTTAGTTAGGGTCAGGCACGCAGTCGGGGGTAACTGAAGCTGCCTCTTCCTTCAGGCCTTCAACCTGAAGTATAGATATTCATTTAATTTGTAATTCATAAATCAAAAAGTCCTCTAAATTCTCTAGCAAGCACAAACACTTTCATTAACCGATCTTGTTGTTGGCAAACTGCTAAGGGATGATCCTTTCCTTTTGAATGCATCAGCACTCGTTCTAGGGTGTCTTGAACCTTGGCAAGATCCCTTATATTCTGGGTTAGGGCGTACCCTATTAACCCAACTTGGTCAACCTTAAAGTTCATTGGATACTTTTGTTTCCGTTTTTTTTTTAAACTTTCCTTATTTAGAAGGATATCAAAGAATACATCCTTTTGCAAGATAACTTGCGTAAGGATCCGCCATCCTTGTTGAGGGTATTTAACCTTTCTTCTTGTGAATCATTCACAAGACTATATGACTTCCTACTTGCTGCGCAAGTCCTGCATCGTAATATACGATGAAACAATCCGTTTTAGTTTCTTTAAGCTGACATTTGTCAGACCTAGGATCTCTTTTTAAGAACCTCAAGGACAAACCCTACTTCATTTACATTTACGAATCTATTGATCCTACAACCAGGGAAGGTAGTCAAGTGTTTAAGATATAAATGTTTCTTGGTTTTTAAATCATTCCCAAGGCATATTTCGCAGCATAGGTATTTCTAAGTTTACATTAATTCGGTTATCTTTTAGAAGGTAATATTGAGATCACCTCAGCACGATTTGTTATCCTTGTGACACTTGATTTTTCAGTCCTAAACTTTAATGCTTTGAGGTTAGGTAAATTCAATTAATATTCATTTTTCCTTGTAAACAAAACTCATGCCAAATAAAAATATTTTCCTTGCTAAGATATGCAGTTAGCAATGATAACTTCCTAGAATTCAAGCAACGTAAGAAACATGTCATGAATTTCATCTTCTATAATGATTCGTTGCAAAAAAGAATAGGGTTAATGGTACAAGATGCAGTTTTTATACCTTCAAGATTTAACCGAAATGTACTATTATAGTAGGTAGATAATCTTGCTCGTAATTCATTTTAATGCATGATGCTATTCGAAGGAAACTATGTTTTATACAATATCATTTTTGCATGTTCAATTAAACTAAACTCCTTCATCGTAAATAACTCGAAAAAAATATGTCTTATCCCTAACAATTCATCTTTGCATGATTGACTTAAAACTGATATAAAATCAAGAAGGGAAAACCTGGTTTTGGGGTGAGATATCCACATGGATACCGGGAGATGACCCTCCCACAGCTACTCCTTGGACTTTCTTAGGCAACATCGCAGTTGTAATCCTTCAGATGTGAAGGCAGCTTTTACTCTCCTTTTCGGATTTCCACCATCTCTCTTTCGAGGCAAGGAGCCGTTCAAAAGATTGACCACGAGAGAGGGATAATAAGACTTTTAAAGTCTTAGCTTCTTCGGAGAAGGAAAGGATTATAAAGCCTAAGAAGGCCCTATAGGGTATATACATGGTAAAAAGGTTATGGGTGAGTGTGGCTTCACAACCACATGAACCTTTGGAAAACTTTGGGCTTGGGGTAAAAGATATAGAAAGGGAATTTTTATAGTAAAGGTTTTTGGGATTTTAACCCTGAGTGAGAGGGAAAGGTGAAGGGTGAAAGCTTATAGTAGGGGGGGGAGAGAAAAGGGTGTGTAAGGAAAAGAAAACATGGGGTTAGAAAGGGCTTAGGGGTGTGTTAAGAAAAAAAGGAATATGAGGGGAGAAAAACACGGGGTTTCAACACAAGAAGGGACTTATAGATTTAGGCACGGGGGAAATTTATGGTTCAAAGGGGTAGAATCGGGAGGGGGTGAAAGGGTAAGGGAAGGGTATAGGAAGGGGGACTTCAGGGTGTTTTGGGAGGGAGGAAATTTATGGAGTAGAAGGGATATGAGGGGGTGAAAGGGGGCTTAATTGGCCCCCCCCTTAGGAAGCTTCCTATCCCACGTGGCAGGGGGGAAATCTGGCGGCGATGGGGGGTGGAAAATCTGCACAGGTGGCAGACGATGTCGCCATGGGGAGAGAGGCTAGAGGTGATAGGCGACAGCAGCAACTCGGCAGCACCAGGCGGCTTCTCCTCGTCTTCGTCCTCCCTCGATAGCAGCACTAGCAGCGCCAAAGCTTCGTTCTACTCTCTCCCAGCCTCCCTGTCTCTGCCGCCCACCCCTGATTTTATAGGGGAGGGGAGGGAATCCTCCCCCTTGACGTGTCCGCCTGCATGGCGATGGAGCTGAGCAAGCTCCAGCGAGGAGCTTGTTGGATCTCTACCCCCATCCTCCTTCCAGCACGATGCGCTGCCATGTGAGGAGGTGAATTTTTTAAAAATATATATATATTTGATATATTACAATGATTTTATGAGAGATATGTTTAGAGATGTTGGGAGAGCTATTGGAGTTTATTCCGTACCCTAGAAATTCATAAGGATTGGCAACATTTGAATGTTAGTCATGCTAGGGATACAAATGATAGGCATACTAGGGAGAATCCTAGCATTAACTAATAAAGACCCTATGGCCCAAGAACCTTGGCCTCCTAGTGCAGTCAATTGCATGTTCCAAAGCCATGAGCTAGATGAAAATCCATGTAGATCTAATGGGGGAAATAGAGAGGTTAAGAAACCCCTCAATGATCTAAGTTTGAAACAAAATCATGGCAACGAGATGATTCCCCAAAACATAGTTGATATATGCCCATTGTGTGGCGGCCATCTCCACTATTGAGAGCCAAGGTGATAGGAAAACTAGGGTTTACAATGGTAAAGATCCAAGTTGGATCTAGTAAAAGCATGTGATTTAGAAAAAGTGAGCCGAGCGGTCATCACATGAAAGAATATAAAAATAGGAGTAGTGGTCTCTAATCCAGCCATGCATTAATTAAAAGGAGATGGCTTTGAAGGCCTAAAATCTTTAAAAGTGTGGCTGGTGTGCTAGATGGGAGGCTAAGAATTCCAGGTGGATATACGATGGTGAATTCCCAAGTGGATGAGGCCAGAGGCCATAATGATACATCTAGCAATATGCATTGCTTTGGGATGCATCAATGTGATGGGCCTAGGATTGAAGCCCTACCTAGTTTCTGTAGTAGTAATGACACATTCAAATATCCAAATAGGAAAGGGTCAAATGAGTTGAAATCCAAAGATCCCTCTGTAGGAGAGATCCTTGGGAAGCTAGAACAACTAGTCTATTTGAATGATAAGATACTTGAGCCCACCGAGATCATTTGTTTAGCTAATAGCACACAAAAAGGAATAGCCCATATTGATGTTATATCAGTAGGAAGGCTTGGACTTGTGGATATACAAAAAGTCCAAGTTTCAAACTCAATGATGGAATTATAGTGAGTTAGCATGCATATGCGGTATGAGGCTAGTCCTCACGCCTTATGTCACTTTGGTTTAGCTTGGTTAGTCGTCTGATAAGATGCAATTTACATGCCAAATAGATCATCTTTGGCTAGAGAAAAATAATTTATGTTTTTCTAGGTCAAGAGAGCCGTTTCTTTTGTCGTGATATCATTTATTTCATTGGGCCAAGAGAGTCGTGTTTGTTTGGTGCAGGTGCGTTTAATGGTTTTTTGTTTTAGAAATTTCATTAGACACGTTTGATGAAGTGCCTTCTTAGAGGGAGCCTTTGCTATGTGAAAGCTTCTTGTGGCCATTCCAAGTGGTGCCGTTGCATTTCTGAGTTTTTCCCTTATGTTGATTATGTTATATGTGTTTGTGGGGATTTTCTTTTCATTTGTTGGGGATAGGCAATCAAGGCATGAAGTCCTAGAATTAGGTGTGGTATATCTATGGGAGGTTGAACAATTGGCCACCTCTTATGAAGACATTGTCAAGCTATAAAGTCCTATTTATCGACAATAGCCCTAGTGACCCTGTCCTTCTTGCTTGATAGAAGGCTAGCCCTAGGAAATCTTGTTGGTTGTGAAACTATTAGAGAAACCTGCAATAAAAGGAGCAACTAAAGTAATATTTCTAAAATAAAATAACTATGGAGACATGTGAAAATGGTTATTGTCGATAAAATGGTTATTGTTGATAAATACCTACTCAACTAAAGCAATAAAATGAAAAAAAAGAAGGAAATTTAGATGAGTAGGTGTCTATCACCTCTTGTGAAGGCTTGGTAGGTTCTTGGGTATTGAGTCAAGATTCGGGGCTGATGCCTTGTCTTCTTGGGGTAGCACCTAGCCCAACAAAAATAAAGAAGCAAAGATGATTGGAGTGAAAATAAAAGTGAGTGTCAGAAAAAGACTAAGTGAGTATTACTAGGTTCTTGGGTACTAAGTCTGGAGACCTGGGGCTGATGCCGTGTTCTCCTTGGGTCACTCTATGCTCAACTCCCTCCTTTTCACATGTCCAAGTATAACAACTAACAAAGAATAAAGGATTAAGAGAATAAGAATCAAGCTATAGGATCCTCACCTAGTAGGAGTTTCTAGTCTAGTTGTTCTAAGTTAGGTAGGTAGTTCAGGCCACAACCTAGGACCACTTCTTTGATGGTTTCTTTTAGCTAGTCTGTGTTAGAGCAGTTGGTTAGCGACTTGCTCAGGATTTCTGTGAGATTATGTTGGGCCTATCCCTTGAGGATTCTCATGCCTTGATTTTGTCAGGGGGTAGGGTGAGAAATGTTCTTGTGCTTTATTGAGTAATATTTTCTATGGCAGCTTGATTCTTTTACTGGTTGTTGTTTTGTGCAGATCAGCTTGCATGATTTGACAAGCTAAGTCACCCTACCTCATGGTTGGCAATGAGAGCATATTTCTAGAGTCCATTTTTCAAGCAAAAAATTGCCAGGAGGAGGAGGCATGAAAGAACAATTTTTCATGCAAAATGAAATGGTTATGGATCGATGAGCTTGAATTTTTCCAAATGGAGTTCGAAGCGAGGAACATAACGTAAGTCTCAGTTCGTGAATTAGAGTCTATTTTGTTGGAGCTATATATAGCTCACCCTATCTAGACTAGGTCTCACCTATATATGTATGTAGATTAGGATCAATATGATGTAGTCTTTGGGAGTGTATATGGTGTGTCGCTTATCTCCCTATCATGTCTCTACATATCTTCTCTCTCTACATATCAACATGATGTCAGAGCTATCACGATTGACTACAACCAATTCCTTTAATAAGATTTGTAGAAAGTATATCTATGTAGTATCTCTTCAATTACTGATTCATGTTTTTTTTCATGCTTAAATTTGATGTATTGCGTATATTAGGAGCATCTTATGTTATGAATTTTAAGCATAGAAGAATTTCACTCGATCGTCGTCAATCATCATTTAGATTGATAGCACATATAATACATCTAACATACCCTTTATATGGCCATCATACAAGGACAAGGGGACCTTTCCAATGTGTGAAATTGGGTGGCATGAATCATCACCCATTTGCACATAACCTGAATTTTGTTATTTTTGCATCTCTCCAAACCATTCAACATGATTGGTCATATGATTAGATGCACCTAAATTGACATACCATACATCATCATGTGTCATTTTTCCTATAATACCATTCACTATATGATGCATAACAAATAGACACTCATTTTTGTCTTCATTCTATCGTGAAGTCGATACATAGTTTTCTTGCTACAATTACCACTATAGAGATCATCTTTCTTAGGATAATAATGGGTTGGAATATCATCTATTTTACAACAATAATGGCAAACAATAGCAGAATTTCTAAAAACTTTGTTCAAACATCCATCTCTTCCTCTAGAGCTCCCCTTGCCGCTAAAGTTTCCATGGACTCGTGAAACTTGCATTTCACCAAATCACTGATTTAATCTATTTTGTTGGTTTATCTCCAGCAAGTCCCATACCACAGCCTCTTGAAGAGGATCTACCACATCCCCTTCTTGAACTTGAGTAAAATGGTTGGAAATGTTCACCATTTCTTTCAAATGAGTCACCCTACATGTAACGTGTGCACCTGTTCCTTTGCAAACACGTCTTAGTAACCCATCGAGAAGAGGGTCTAAAAAGTGCCGTCCGGCACTCCCATGGAATATTACGAGGTTTGTGATCTAGGACCTCCCGAGTCTGCCACGTAGCGAAAGTAATCCGGCCATTCCCACTTAGGACCAACCTAAATCAGGGTTTCCTCTTGTGGTCAAATTCCTAGAGAGTAACTAGTGTCAGGAAGACAGTCGTGGGTAATTGATGCTGCCTCTCCCTTCAGGTCTTCAACCTAAAGCATTAATTACCTTTCCATCTTTAGTTCCTTGAGCAAACAATGGAAACAGTACTCCTAAACTATTACAAGCACAATCAGTCCACTGGTCATTTATTTGGCCAACTGCTAAGGAGTAAATCCCTTTCTCCAAATGCATCCAGCATTCGATCCGGGATCAATTGCGACTTGGCAAGATCCCCAAGGGTTTGTTTGTTTGCCCTTTTGTCCTTGGGTTAGGGCCATACCCTATTAACCCAGCTTAACCAACACCTTAGGTTTCATAAATTAAGACAGTGAATCCTGGCGACCATGTCGCTCTAACTTGATTGATCCTTTACTTACGAGGAAAATACATAACTTCCCTTAACTTGGCAAATCATCCTAAGAAAGGTGACGTAACAGGATGTCTACTCATCCTCTTGCAAGTTAGACTTGTACTAAAACCTGCCAACCTCATTCCAAGGAATGACAAATTTATCTTGTGGATAAACCACAAACCCGTGCGACGTTGCAACTTGTTGCACAAGTGTCACATCTACCCATGGGATCATTTCACCCATTGAACGGTGTTTCCTGGTCGAGGAATTTTGCTTAGACAAGATGCAGTGTTTAGGGTGTCTTCTTACCCAACCCAACCCTAATTGTACTAGGCTCACAATGTTCGATCCTAGGGTTTCCAAACTCAAACCGAGTTTTAACATTAAGTCAGTCGATCCTTAGGGTAGACAAGATGCAGTGTTTAGGGTGTCTTCTTACCCAACCCAACCCTAATTGTATTAGGCCGACAACCTTCGGCCCTAGGGTTTCCAAACTCAAACCGAGTTTTAACATTAAGGCGGTCAATCCTTAGGGTAGAGACCCTAGATCATTGTTTGCATGGGCATCTAATTGACCCAAACATTCCGTGAATGTGGGTAGGATGTTTGGGTTTGAGGGTTTTGACTTGGCAACTAAGTGTGAAACTAGGCCGAATCCTTAACGTGCTAAACCCTAGTTAGCACTTGGGGTATTTATCGTATCAACTGAACCATGCCTATACGAATCCCTTGCGGGTTAGGTGATTTAGATAATTTGATCTACTTGTCTTGCGACAAGGACGAGCCTTTCCTAGAGGTGCTAAGCTTTTTCTAAAGATGTGAATAATTTCAAGACGTCACAAAGCATGTAAACTTGTGATTCATTACTTCCACGCACCACAAGGTTCGCAATAACCCTATCTTTTCTTGCTAAGTCAAAACACATGATAATTTGAGGAAATAATTTCATAGGGCCTACTAGGACTTACATCAAAGAATCATGCCTACAACCTTTTGTCTAGGCAATTGAATTTCATTCTTTGATAAGCCATGCAATCTTTTCTAAATGCAGCTTGATGAAATGAAATTTACGAATATGTAACATGCGACCTTTTCTAAATACAACATTGTTAATGAAGTTCATGTGACGTGCAACCTTTAGTCCGTCTGACAACATCTTTGCAAGCAATGTGCAATGTCCAATGTTCCATTTTCATGCCGTGCAATGGAAGTTAACAATTTCCTCATGTGAGTCATAACGAAGGAAGTTATTGACTAAATGCAAGATACCATTTTCCTTCATGGCCAATGCACTTAACAATTTCCTCTTTAACCCTAGGCAATATGCGTTTTAGGCTTCCACTTTGAAAATGCATGACAAGGCAATTTGCAACTAAGTTCATAGGGTGAGTAAGTGCTTTTCATTCATAACTTTGGAGATGCATGATATGCACAAATCCTTATCTATCGTTCAAAAGGATAATTTATCAAATGTACTTTTATCACTACCCATGAATTAACGATAAAGGTAGAATGCATTTTCCCTATGGAATTACGCGTACTTAAAACATCTCTTCATGTGGAAATAAATTCGTGGAACGTGGGTTTGTGGATCCGCGGTGATATCCACATGTAAGTTTGTGAAAGAACCTCCCACATGTGCGCCTTGTGACTTCTTAGGAGCCATCGTTGATGACTTGAACTCCGCGAATTTCCCTCGCTTCTATGCATTCTCCGAATAGCCTCAAGATTTTCCTTCTCCCTTGTAAGCAGAAGATTCCTTCACCCAAAATGCGGATCTTTAAAAACCCGGGGGCTTGCGGGATTGGGGCTTATGGGAAGGTTTGTGGGAATGGAGCTTTACGAGCCCAATTTTGAAACCGGGAAGGCACGCAAGAACAAGGCCTAAGGGCCTTATCCTTTAGAAGCTTCTTAGAGAAGCTTCTCATCTTCTCAAAAAATGTGGGATTAAGGTAATGATTGAGGGGAGAAAATCAACGCCGACAAGGAGGGTTTATGATGGAATGGTGGCGGAAGTATGACTAGCGGGAGCAGAGCTACAATGGCGGCAGCGGGCGGTAGGTCTGGGCGTGGCGGGCGGTCCTTACAGCAGCTTCTTCCCAGCATGGCAACCTCTCTTCAATCCTCCCCTTCCCCCAAGGCTAAGGGTGGATTTTTATAGCTTTAGGGGGGGAGATGGTGGCCACCACGTGGCCGGTGCTTGCCTCCCCCCCCCTCATACACCTCACTCCACCTCTCTTACTTCATCTCACACTCCCTTTTCTCCAGCCATCCCTCGACTAGAGGAAAGGGATAATAATAATAAAATTTGCCTATTTTTGTTAACCACTAACCATTTTTCCCCTTCCAAAAGGGTGTGTCCCTGTGGTTTTTTTTTTAACGGTCTTCAACCCCGCGCTCGATTTCACAATGCGGAGACCTCATCTTTGAGCGTGCGGGGTACGGATTGAGCTGCCGGTAATTACGATGTGGGAGATAACCTTACACAGGTTTTATGTGGCATGCGGGGAGTCAAGTTTAGTAATATTTTTTTGAGTGGATATATTACATTCTCTCCTCGTTGGAGGAATCGAGATGTCCTCATCTCGAGAAGAACTGGGGATATTGTTGGTTGAGAGTACTTTCATCCATCCAAGTGGCATCCTCCTCAGGATAATCTTTCCACTGGACAAGGCATTCTCTCAAGGTTTTGGATCTCAATTGCCTCTCCCTAACATCTAAGATCCTGTTAGGCCATACAAGCATTACAACCTATTGATCATCAAGTACATGGCTGGGATTAGGTACATACTTCTTCAGTAGGCTGATATGAAATACATTATGAACCTTTAGGTTCTCAGGGAGTTGCAGTCTATAAGCATTGGGTCCTAGAAACTTGAGGATCTTGTAGGGTCCACAATACCTTGGACTTAGCTTCTTGTAATCTCCTAAGGATAGGGAGCTCTTCTTTGGGCGTACATGAAGGAAGACCATGTCTCCTTCCTCGAAGGTTCTATCTTGACGTTTCAAATCCACGTATGCCTTCTGTCTTATTGACTTCATTTGGTCGTCCATATCTTCCAGCATCTTCCTTGAAGCTTCAACTCTTAGGGTTGGATCTGAGAAGTTTAAAGGACTTTGACATTCGTGCCCATACAATGCTTGAAAAGGGGTCATCTGAATGCTTTGTTGGTAAGAAGCATTGTAGGCAAACTCAACCAGTGGCAAGTATTGAATCCACTGTTTTGGTTCATGGTAGCAGTGTGTCCTTAGCATATCCTCGATGACTTGGTTGACTCGCTCCATTTGACCATTATTTTGGGGATGGTAAGCTGTACTAAAACAGAGTTGAGTCCCAATGGATTCAAAGATAGCTCTCCAAAAGTGTGATGTGAAGAGAGAAACAAGATCACTAATGATTCTTCTGGGCAACCCATGTAGTTTGAATATCTCCTTGATAAATAACCTTGCAATGTCAAAGGATTTATAGTTTGTCTTAACAGGAATAAGGTGTGCAACCTTAGTGAGCATATCAACCACATCCATAATAGAGTTGTATCCTCCCTGAACTTGGGGTAGGCCAACAATAAAGTCCATACTAATGAATTTCCATTTCATTTGGGGAATGTCAAGTGGTTGCAAATTTCCTGGCATTTTGACATATTCGACCTTAATATGTTGACAAGATAAACACTCAGTGACATATTTGAGAATGTCACCTTTAAGCCTCTCCGAATAGTAGCTCTTTCTAATCGCATTGAGGGTCTTGGCATAGCCAGGATGTCCTAGGAAAGGGGAATCATGAGCTTCCCAAAGTATCTTTTATTTGAGTGACTGGCTTGCTGGTATACATAATCTCGTTCTGTAGTAGACAAGTCCACTATTGATAGAGAATTCTTGATACTTAGACTGTAGCTTCGGGACTTGATCATTGCCAGGGATCTCCCTTCGCGTCTTCTGATAGGTTGGATCATGGCATGCTTCTTCTCTAGCTAGCTCAAGTATTGGATTGTTTGGCATGGATACCTTTCTGGCTAGAGATCTAGCTGTTGATGGATTTTGCAAGATTAGAGAATTAAGGAACGCCTTGCGACTAAGTGCATCGGCAACTACATTATCCTTTCCAGGCCGCTTTCAGAGTATGGATGACAGCTAACATCTCTAGATAATGGGTAGCATAATTCATCTCATGGCTCTTCAGTTTTCTTGAAGAGTATGCTACATGATGGCCTTCCTACATAAGCGTGCTAGTATCAGTTACTACTTCGAACTCCTTACTGAGGTACGGAAGTTTCAGGATAGGTGCTAATACCAAACTTTGCTTTAGTCTGTCAAAGCTAGATTGTTCAGCAGGAGACCATACAATTGATGTTTGCTTCTTTAGTAGATCCATCAGAAACGTTGCAATCAATGCATAGATTTTGACAAAGACCCTGTACCACCCTGTCAAACCAAGAAAACTGCATATTTCTTTGACAATAGTTGGTATTGGCCATTCTAGAACATCTCTGACTTTGTCCAGATCCATTGAGATTCCTTCCATTGATACAATGAATCCCAGATATTCAATTTGACGTTTGAAGAATGCACACTTCTTCATCTTGGCATAAAGCTTGTGTGCCCTCATTGTCTCAAGGACAATGCAAAGCTGGGGTTTATGATCTTCTTCCTGTTTGGAGTAGACTAAGGTATCATCGAAGAAGACAAGTACAAAGTCATCAAGATATGGCCTAAAGATATCCTGCATTAACCTGTTAAAGGTGGCAGGTGCATTCGTCAGCCCGAGTAACATGACTAGGAACTCAAAGTGTCCATATCTTGTGTTAAATGCCGTCTTTGGGATATCTTCTTCCTTGATCCTTATCTGATAGTATCCAGACCTGAGATCAATCTTGGAGAAGATCTTTGCACCTTGAATATGGTCAAGAAGTTCATCTATTCTTGGAATAGGGTACTTGTTCTTAATAGTTGATTGATTCAACCCTCTGTAATCAATACACAACCGAAGCATTCCATCCTTCTTCTTCTGGAACAACACTAGAGCTCCCCATGGCAAACTGTTGGGATGGATGTAGCCCTGATCTAACAGTTGCTTGAGTTGCTCCTTCAGCTCAATCGATTCCGGGATGGACATTCTATAAGGCCTCTTTGCAATTGACGCAGCTCCCGGCACTAGCTTGATCTCATGATCAACTTCCCTTTGAGGTGAAAGTTCTGTCAGCTCTTCAGGAAATACGTCTGCGTACTCCTCTAGCCATGAAGGTTCTTCACTAGACTCCTACTTCTGATCTAGCTTATTAAGCTTAATCAAGTAGACATATAGTCCCTTTCTAGCTCCCTTTATAATCCGAGATGCTTTGGCCAATTGAATTTTTGGCTTTCCAGCCTCTTCTTGAGTTGTGACCAATTCCCCTTTAGAGTTTCAAAAGGAAACTTGGCCCTTTCCACAATGAATGTGGGTGTCATTAGGTTTAAGCCAATCCATTCCGAGCAAACACTCATGGATACCTAGGTTCATGACTCTGGATCTGACTGAAGTCGACTTTCCTCCCAGAAAGAATTCCACCTTAGCAGTTTGCCTGGTACAAGTGACCTCACAACCATTTGCTAATTCCACAAGCAAGGTAAATGCTTCTATTGTGGCTATTCCTAATCTTCTTGCACAAGCTGGTGAGATAAAGGAATGCGTACTGCCACAATCAATCAAGGTTTTGAAGCCTTTATCTTGATAGTCTGAATCATGGAAAACTGGCGATTCGGGCCTTTCTTGTGAAGGGCGGCATGGACTGTTGCCCTCTCAAAGTATGCTTCCATGGTCAGGTCTTCTTCTTCACACATTTCCCTGTTGGCAACACAGGCAGTTCTTCCTTTGCCTCGGGTGGCGGCTCCTTGGCCACAGGCGGTTCCTTGGAATGGTCCTTGATGTTGTCCTCCGCCAAGTTTGGGACATTGCCTTTTAAAATGATCGGGCTCGTTGCAATGGAAGCAACGGAGGTTGCGGCCATTACCTTGGGTAAGAACAAAGTTATTGACATTGTTGGTTCTTGCTTTCTTCCTTTGTCCCCAATTTTGACCTTGAACTCTCTTTGCTTGGGACCTATATACTCCTTTGTTCTGATCATTATAAGTCCAAGTCTTGTTACTTCTTGGCCTGGCCTGCACCTCCTGTGAATTATGGGTCTAGATCGAATGAGTGCGTCCTGAAGATCTGTTGGGCGCATTGATTTGAGACGGGTATTTACAGGTGGGTTTAATCCGATACAAAATTTCAACACCTGTTGTGTCATATCCATTTGTGGCACATATTTCAAAAGTGAGAGGAACTTTGAGTAGTATGCGTCAAGAGTCAGACCCAGTTGTTTCAGCTCATAGAACTCATTCATCTTCTTCGTGTGATACACAGGTGGTAAGTATCTTCCTTGCACAACTTTTTTAGCTCATAGAACTCATTCATCTTCTGCGTGCGATACGCAAGTGGCAAGTATCAACTGTTTTAGCTCATAGAACTCATTCATCTTCTGCGTGCAATACCCAAGTGGTAAGTATCTTCCTTGCACAGCTTTTTTCAGCTTTTCCCAGGTAACAGACCCTTCCGAGACTCCTTGGTCTCTGCACCATTGCTTCCATCAAAGCCTGGCTTCGCCGGTGAGCTTCAGCTTAGCGAGCATTTCCTGGTTGGCAGATGCAGTACTGACCGCTTCAAATTAATCTTCCATGGATACGATCCAAATCTCAACATCAGCTTGGACAGTCCTTCCTTTCCCATCAAATTCTGGCGGCTTGATCTGCTTGAGAAGAAACTTCTTCTCTTGAATCACGGCCGTACTTGGTGTAGGGGTCAGACTAGGAATCTATACATGGGTTTGTGCCTGGGCATTGAGATTCTTAACGTTAACAACTCGCTAATCATTACTTTACATTACATTTCATACCCAACTCAGCTTTCAGCCAAGAACCCTAATCACTTAACTTTTTATCAATACTCATAGACAAGACAATCATTGATAAAAAGAAGTCTTATTTCATTCATATGGGGATAGCCCTTTCGGAGTATAATATTTCTTGGGATGGTAGAGCAACTGATACAATAAGTCAAAGAGAATAAGGTTGTGTTACATTCAGCTACGGGAACCGGGTAATAATATGGATTTCGGTCATGGATCTTCAGGAATTGATAAGTCATCGGAAGATTAGGGTATCCTTTCCTTTGGTACCCATTCTTCTCGTAGCGTCCCAACACCTTGATCCGATCGGCGGGGATTATGCGGGTCACTTCTTCGTACACATATGTGTTCAGCTTGACCTTCCGACCTTCGACATGTAAAGTTGCATTTACATGAGCCTCAACAAAAATGAAAAGCTTCACGATCTTCAAGTCCTCCAACCACTTGATTCTCTTTAGGTTGGTTCAAAGGTATGCAAACTGGTGAGCAGCTATGTAATAGATCCTTGAATCACCTTTCCATCTCCGTTCCACGTACAGAGGTGATGGATTGTAAATACGGTCTAGGATGTTCATCATATCCATCCTTCGTCGATAATCCGAGGCATGCATTGCGGTCATAAACATGACCTGGAACACCATGAACCTGTTCCATGCTTTATGACTCTGCAAGAGAGCATCGAAAAGTAAGGAAATCTTCTTTAACATCAACATTTGCTTTACTTCATCCTATTAAGTTTTCTTATAAAGATAGATCCTTTGTTGGTTCACTCTGATACCAATTGTAACGTGTCCACCTGTTCCCTTGCAAACACGTCTTAGCAGCCCATCGGGAAGAGGGTCTAGAAAGCGCCGCCTGACACTCCCATGGAATGTTATAGGGATTGCGATCTAGGACCTCCCGAGTCTGCCACGTAGCGAAAGTATTCCGACCATTCCCACTTAGGACTGACCTAAATTAGGGTATCCTCTTGTGGTCAAATTCCTAGAGAGTAACTACAGTCGAACCCCAGGCAAACTACTTTAAGTAGAATTGTCAAGATTCATGCTGCACTTGCTTCAAGGAGAATGGGAAATGAGAGGGATGCAAAGCTCGACCTCTCTATCCATAAGGCATAGCCCCATTCCGTTCCCCTAAAACAACATAAATCGGGGTTCTAGTAACCTAAACTCTAGGTCAATGCCCTTGTTGTTCATTTCCTTTGAAAAGAGCTCCTTGCTGTCCATTTCGATTGAGAAAAGTTCCCGGCCAATCGGGACCACCCATCAGTAGGATGGACCCATGGCCACATTCACCGCACTTTCCTCAAGGTTGTTTTAGTTATCTAATTACCTACCACATTTAGTTAGACATGCATGAAGCAGCTTCCTTAATTAGCCACTTAGACACTGGTTCCTTCACGTAATCTTAGCACTTGACATAGAGAAACAATGCCAAACAAGTTCCTTTTCAACAGGTTATCTTACTTATCTTTGGAATACATCCATTAAATCCAGCCTATAGGCTTATCCATAATCCTCCCGAAGGCTATCCAGCAATCCACAAGGATTACTAATCCAAGATTCCGCTCGTAGACTAGTATGTGGGCCTCGAGATCCAATCCCGAGTCACGTTGGCCTCTTGTGCAGGGCCCGGAAGGCAATGGATTTACGGCCAGAGCCCCCCTAGCACCCAAGCGTCCTCCTGCTCCAAGTAACGCTCAACGAAGAGATCTCACGCGGCGGGCTCGGTCCACGTTCCCGACGCAGCTAACAACCCCCTTGGTTAGGGTTAGGCAGACAGCCGAGGGTAACTGATGCTACCTCTCCCTTCAACCTGAAGCATTAATTATCTTTCCATCTTTAGTTCCTTGAGAAAACAATGCAAATAGTGCTCCTAAACTGTTACAAGCACAATCAATCCAGTGGCCATTTATTTGGCCACTTGCTAAGGAGTGAATCCTTTTCTCCAAATGCATCCAGCATTCGATACGGGATCAATTGCGACTTGGCAAGATCCCCAAGGGTTTGTTTGTTCACCCTTTTGTCCTTGGGTTAGGGCCATATCCTATTAACCCAGCTTAACCAACACCTTAGGTTTCATAAATTAAGATAGTGAATCTTGGTGACCATGTCGCTCTAACTTGATTGATCCTTTGCTTACGAGGCAAATACATAACTTCCCTTAACTTGGCAAATCAGCTCAAGAAAGGTGATGTAACAGGATGTCTACTCACCCTCTTGCAAGTTACACTTGCGCTAAAACCTACCAACCTCATTCCAAGGAATAAGAAATTTATCTTGTGGATAAAGCACAAAGCCGTGCGATATTGCAACTTGTTGCACAAGTGTCGCATCTACCCATGGGATCATTTCACCCATTGAACAATGTTTCCTGGTCGAGGAATTTGATTTAGACAAGATGCAGTGTTTAGGGTGTCTTCTTACCCAATCCAACCCTAATTGTACTAGGTCGATAACATTTGGTCATAGGGTTTCCAAACTCAAACCGAGTTTTACCATTAAGTTGGTCGATCCTTAGGGTAGAGACCCTAGATCATTGTTTGCATGGGCGTCCAATTGACCCAAACATTCCGTGAATGTGGGTAGGACCTTTGGGTTTGAGGGTTTCGACTTGGCAACTAAGTGCGAAACTAGGCCGAACCCTTAACGTGCTAAACCCTAGTTAGCACTTGGGGTGTTTATCGTATCGACTGAACCATGCCTATATGAATCCCTTTCGGGTTAGGTGATTTAGATAATTTGATCTACTTGTCTTGTGACAAGGACGATCCTTTCCTAGAGGTGCTAAGCTTGTTCTAAAGGTGTGAATAATTTCAAGACGTCACAAAACATGTAAACCTGCGATTCATTACTTCCACGCACCACAATGTTCCCAATAACCCTATCTTTTCTTGCTAAGCCAAAACGCATGATAATTTGAGGAAATACTTTCATAGGGCCTACTAGGACTTACATCAAAGAATCATGCCTACAACCTTTTGTCTAGGTAATTGAATTCCATGCTTTGATAAGCCATGCAATCTTTTCTAAATGCAACTTGATGAAATGAAATTTACAGATATGTAACATGCGACCTTTTCTAATTACAACATTGTTAATGAAGTTCATGTGATGTGCAACCTTTAGTCCGTCTGACAACATCTTTGCAAGCAACGTGCAATGTCCAATGTTCCATTTTCATGCTGTGCAACGGAAGTTAACAGTTTCCTCATGCGAGTCATAATGAAGTATGTTATTGATTAAATGCAAGATACTCTTTTCCTTCACGGCCAATGCACTTAACAATTTCCTCTTTAACCCTAGGCAATATGCGTTTTAGGCTTCCACTTTGAAAATGCATAAGGCAATTTGCGACTAAGTTCATAGGGTGAGTAAGTGCTTTTCATTCATAACTTTGGAGATGCATGATATGCACAAATCCTTATCTATCGTTCAAAATGATAATTTATCAAATGTACTTTTATCACTACCCATGAATTAACAATAAACGTAGAATGCATTTTCCCTATGGAATTACTCATACTTAAAACATCTCTTCATGCGGAAATAAATTTGTGGAACCTGGGTTTGTGGATCAGCGGTGATATCCACGTGTAAGTTCAGGGAAGAACCTCCCGTAGGTGCACCTTGGGACTTCTTGGGAGCCATCATTGATGACTTGAACTCCGCAGATTTCCCTCACTTCTATGCGTTCTTGGAATAGCCTCAAGATTTGCATTCTCCCTTGTACGCAGGAGATTCCTTCACCCAAAATGCGGATCTTTAAAAACGCGGGGGCTTATGAGATTGGGGCTTATGGGAAGGCTTGTGGGAATGGAGCTTTACGAGCCCGGTTTTAAAACCGAGAAGGCATGCAGGAACAAGGCCCAAGGGCCTTATCCTTTAGAAGCTTCTAAGAAGCTTCTGATCTTCTCAAAAAACGTGGGATTAAGGTAAAGATTGAGGGGAGAAAATCAACGCGGACAAGAGGGGTTTATGATGGAATGGCGGCGGAAGTATGACCAGCGGCACAGCAGAGCTGCAATGGCAGCAGTGGGTGGCAGGTCTAGGCGTGGCGGACGGTCCTTATGGCAGCTTCTTCCCAGCACGGTAGCATCTCTTCAATCCTCCCCTTCCCCCAAGGCTAAGGGGGAATTCTTAAAACTTCAAGGGGGGAGATGGTGGCCACCACGTGGCTGGTGCATGCCTCTCCTCCCCCTCATACACCTCACTCCACCTCTCTTATATCATCTCTCACTCCATCTCCTCTAGCCATGCATCGGTTGGGGGAAAGGGATAATAATTTTAAAAAATTCCTATTTTTTTAAACCACTAACCATTTTTCCCCTTCCAAAAGGGTGTTTCCCTGCGGTTTTTTTTTTAACGATCTTCAACCCCGGGCTCGATTTCACAATGCGGAGACCTCATCTTTGCGCGTGCGGGGTACAGATTGAGCTACTGGTAATTATGATGCGGGAGATAACCTTGCACAGGTTTTATGCGGCGTGCGGGGAGTCAAGTTTAGTATTTTTTTTTGAGTGGAGATATTATACTACATATTAATCTCTTCTCAGTAATAATAAGAAAGACAAACTCATTAAAATTTAAAAATGGCTTCCGTACATATACAAGAGTAACAAATTATTTTCAAGTCTTCTCATTATTAAAGCCACCCAAAGTAGATGAAACCAAATTATCATCATCATGCATTACATCAATCATTACTAAAGTATCAGCAATGCTCCTCACCTTTAAAACATACTCATCAATAGACATTTTTCCTTTCTTCAAGGTATTCAACTCTTGCTTGAGTTGAATCTTTTATGCCTTTGTATTTATTGAAAACATTTTCTAAAAAATTATCCAAGCTGCATGTGAAGTTTTTGCATTCTTGATATGTCACAACATATTATTATTAATGACTACATATACCCCCAATACATCACCCTTTTGTCTTTTTCATTTCATTCTTTACATGCCTTTAATTCATCTACAATTTTGCAAGGGTACTCAGCTCTGGTTTCTTTTATTCACCCAAAAAGAAACTCATAAAGGCCCTTTTCAATGAGGAATTTCATCACATGGTGGAACTTACGAAGGGTGGTTGTTCTTGTCCAACTTCTCAATAATAGGATTTCCACTGCTCTTTGCCATTATCACAAAAATAATACAAAATAGCAAGCAAGACTTCTGCAATCTTTCACAATAAGTGCACAACAGTACACCAAGAAACCTTTTTCGCTAGTTGCTCAACAATACATGTAATCTACAACCTATCTCTAGATAAAACTTATGTTTTCTTCTCGGTAAATATCTCAAAAATTATAGATTCAAAATTTGTAACCTAGGCACCCACTTTCCATCAATAAAGACGAAATCATAGTATATTGTAAAACTATTGTGCGCAACCTTGTGTCTCTAAAAGAGACCTAAAATGACCTCAAATGCCCATAAAAGCAACGGAATGGACCTAAAGGGCTGATTTTTAGAATATACAGTGATCTGCTTAAACATAAAACCTCACAGTAATCTGAGATTTTTACTCTACCCTGCTTCTAGTGTCTCCATAGGCACTATCCAAGAGAAAGAGCGGAGGATTGAGAGAGCTTCTTAAGTGTTTCTTGGTTGCTTGAATCCTTGCTTCTTATCCTTCACTTTTACCTTCAAAATTAGTCTCTCTTAGTGTCACTACTCTAATACTAAGTCAAGAATTACATGGTGGGGAGACTTGCTTGAGCTGCTGTGCCAAACACATACCATACACATAAGAGAAAGCTCACTCAATGACACAATAAGAGAGATGGAGACAAAATGTCTTCTTACTAGTTTTTCCATCTTCTTTCACACACAATACAATGTACATAAAATATAGATAACATAAAGGAAAGTAGTCAAATAGTGCATAATTGACTATATTAATCGGCTTTAGCATTATAACTATGCCAGCTATATAGGTAGGTGTAACAAACTAAATACAATAAGTGATAATTTAGTGGCCATGTGAGGATCATAATGACCACCAACATGCTAAGTTCAGATGTGCAAACCCATCTAGCCAAGTAGTCCATCATCAATCTTCGCACATGTTGAGCTTTCCATCTCAACAAGATGCAATTGAAGATGTGGGGCTACTTCTTAGTTTAACTATAGATGTAGTACTAGCTGATGTTTTTGGTCCACTAAGACTCCATGATTCTTACTTTTCTTTCTATATATAATTATCATCATCATCCAATGCATTACCACTAGATGCATTATACCAACTGCTCATCTCATAAAAAATAACATTCCTACTTACTCTAAACTCACTTGGCAGGGTTGTCACAATGATACCCTTTTTGCTCTAAAGAGTATCCAATGAAAATATATTTTCAAGTCTTTGAATCAAGATTCTCTCATAGCTCATTAGGCACATGAACATATGTAATACAACCAAATACTTTCAAGTGTGATAGATTTGACTTCTTGTCTATAAAGTATTATTCGGGGGTCATTCCATGAACTATATCTATGGGAGTTCTATTCATAATATAGATAGCAATATGAATTACTTTAGACCAAAAATATTTTGGCATACTCTTTTCAGTCTTAATCAATGCTAATGTAACTTTTTTAGTATGCCTATGCTTTCTTTTCCCAATGCCATCTTGTTGTGGGATATACTTACAAGTACATTGTTTTTTAATTCCATGAGGCCTCAAATGTTGCAAAACTAATTGAAGAGATACTCTCCTCTCCATCTTACCTCAAGCACTTAACTTTCAAGCCTATTTCTATTTCAATAGCATCCTTAAAAGTTTTGAACTACTCAAACACGTCACTCTTTTCCTTCATGAAATACACCGATAAATTTTTGAAACAATCATCAATAAACATGATGAGATATATAATACCGCTAATAGATATGTTTTATGTAGGTCTCCAAATATTTGTATATACAACCTCAATTCTATACTTGCTCAAATATCTATCATGTGAAAAGGGTTGTCTTGCTTGTTTACCAAAATGACATGCTTCACACACTTTATGAAATTTTACAACTCTAAAAGTAGGCAACCCTATACCAGCCCTTTGGACTATATTAATTTTAGTATTTGCACATTTGCATAATTGATATATTTATGCTATATTTTAATTTCTATAACTAGTCCTTTTCCTTTAGCATATATAGCAACATTCATAGCAAGAATTCCAGTATCTAAAGTGGAGATGTGGTAAAACCTACTTTCTTTTACGACCAACCTACACTAGTCATTAAAATCTTCCACAAAGTAGCCTTTTACATTAAACTAAATCTACAATCCTTGCTCTACCATTTGACCAATAGACACTAAACTCTTTGTATTGAATGGCACATGTAATATATCTGATATACTCTTTGTCAACCATCATACAAAGACAATGGAACTTTTTCCATGTGTGAAATTAAAATGGCATGAATCATCACTTGTTTACATATAACCTAGATTTTGTAAATCTTGCATCTCTGAAACCATTCAACATTATTGGTCATATGACTAGATGCACTTGAATCAATATACCACATATCATCATGTATCCCCTTTTTTGTAACAATATTCATCGTATGTTGCATAACAAATATGCACTCCTTTTTCCATCATTCTGTCCTAAAGACAATGCATAGTTTCCTTATTGAAATTTACCACTGCGAATATCATTTTTCTTAGCATAAGAATGGGTTGAATAATGACCTGTTTTTTCACAATAATGACAAATAATACTAAAATTTCTAGAATCTATGTTCTACCATCCACCTCTTCCTCTAGAGCTCTCCTTTCCCCTAAAGCTTTCATGGCCTCTTGAAAACTGTATTTCATTGAACTGCTAATTTAACCTATTTTGTTGGTTATCACTAACATGTCCCATATATGGTCACTTGAAAAGGATCCGCCATATCCTCTTCTTGAACTTGAGTAAAATGCTTGGACCTACTCATTGCTTCTTTCAAATGATTCACCCAACATGTTGATCTCTTTAGTGATCATAAGAGAAACCCACTCATTGAAATTTAGAAATGGCTTCCATACATACATAGAAATAATAAATGATTTCTAAGCCTTTTCATTATTAATACCACCCAAAGTAGATGATACCAAATTATCATCAGGTATTACATCAATCACTGCCAAAGTATCTACAATGCTCCTCACCTTTAAAACATACTCATTAACATATATTCTCTTTCTTCAAAGTATTCATCTCTTGCTTGATTCCATGTCTTTCTATTTATAGAAAACATATTTTCAAATCTGTTCCATGCTGCATGTGAACTTTCTATATTTTTTATACGTCCTAGTATAGTATTATTAACGATTATAGATAGCCAATACATCACATTTTTGTCTTTTGCATTCTATTTTTTTCACACCTTTAATTCATCTATAGTTGCGCTGCAAGGTCACTTAGCTTTGGCTTCTTTTCTTCACTTGAGACAAAATCAAAGAGGCATTTCCCAATAACAAAGTTTGTCACATGAAAATTTCATGATAGGTAGCTATTCTTGTTCAGCTTCTCAATGACGGGATTTCCACTCCTCTCTGCCATTATCAAAAAATTGATACAAAACAACAAGTCTTTTGCAACCTTTCACAATAAGTACATAGCAATACACCAAGTAGCCTTTTTTACTAACTACTCAATAGTATATGTAATATATAACGTAGTAGTAGACAAAACTTGTGTTTACTTCCCAGTAAACACCTTAGAAGTTACAGATTCAAAATCTATAATATGTGCATCCACTTTTGATCAACACAATCAAAATTGCAGTACATCCTAAAATTGTGGTCTAAAACCTTACTTGTATAAAACGAGGTCCGAAATAGCCTTAGGCAACCAAAAAAACTGCAAAAATCCCTACATGACATATGTAGAGAATATATAGTACACTACATGCACACCAAATCTCACAGTAATATAAGATTTTCACTCTGTCCTACTTTTTGTTCCTCCACAAGCACTATCCAAGAGAGAAAGACTGGAAGAGTGGAAGAGCTTCTTATCTGTTGCTTGCGTTCTCAATTCCATTCTTCATCTCCTTCACCTCAACCTTCAAATCTTTACTTTCTCAATGGTATTGCTCTAATACCATGTCAAGAATCGTGTGGTGGGGAGAGTTACTTGAGCTATTGCACCATACACACAAGAGAAAGCTCACTCAAGAACATAATAAGAGAGATGAAGGCCAAAATTTTTTATTGCTAGTTTCTTCTTCTTTGCTCTCACACAGTACAATGTACATAAAGCATAGATAAGATACAACATAAAGAAAAGTGGCCTACTTAGTCAAACAATGCATAAGTGACTATACTAATCAACTAGTGCTATAACTATATCAACTATAGGTAGGTAAAACCAACTAAATATAATAAGTTAATGACCATATGAGGATAGTAATGACCACCAACTTGCTAAGTTTAGACATGCAAACCCATCTAACTAGGAGGTCCATCATCAATTTTTGCACGTGTTGAGCTTGCCATCTCAATAAAAAGGGAGAGAAAAAAGATAGAAGAAAAAGAGGAAATGAGGGAGAGAAAAAGATAAGGAGAGGAAGAGAAGAAGAGGATAAAGTGAGTAAGAAAGAGGAAGAGATGGAGAGCAAGACAATGAAATAACAAGAAATAGAAAGAAGAAGGATCGAATCGATAATCTTGGAGTCCATCATTTCAAAGATCCTACCACTCAAGCTATCGAAGGTCCTATCATCCCTAGCAATAGCCCTAGTATATTTCTTGCGAAGACCCTATCATTCACATTTGAGCTGCTCAAAGACAGATGATGGGGCATCATCAAGATGGCTAAAGCTAGGAGAATCATACATAAGAAGCTCTCCATCCACGATGGCCCCAAAGAAACAAAGCTCTAGAGTTGGAAGTGCTGAAGTCACAAACATAGCTACAAGCGTCGATAATGTCCCATCACTTGTCAATTAATCCTAATTCTCCCTTCATTTATTTTAGTCATTTAAAGAATAATAAAATAATATTTTTCTTCATCATAATAAGGTTGCTTCATGATTCAGGGAATATTTTAATCATGAAAGAATCAAGGAATAATCTAGGATTATCATTCTTAGGAAAGTGACGAGAAGTCTATTTTAACATAATGTATTCAAACTTAGAACAAATAATACCTTCAAAAAATCAAACTAGAGGTTTTGCATAAAGTCTCAACTTAGCTAAAATAAACATATTAAAATTTAAAGTCATCTTAGATCATTTCAAGATAGGAGATGAAAGATTTAATTCAGTAAGAAATCAACTTTTTACCTTACAAAAGTATAAACTAATTACTTAAAAATCCCCTTCTAATGAGATAAATTATGCTTGTCATTGAAACAAACATTGAACAAGTTGAATACTTTATATGAGCATACAAATCTTAATTTTTTTGCTTTTGTATTTAAATTCATTAGAATACCCTAAAAATAGTTAGGATAGACATACCAAGGGCATGGATGTACGATCCTTGCTAGGTAGGGACAAATGGAAGGATTTGTTAATTCTTCACTTCAAATGATAGAGACTTAAGCTCCTCTAGGAAATAGGATACACATTTAAGAAGTTATTTAGCAATGACCTCTAAGTGAGTTTAATGTTAGAAGATCCCCAAGGTCTTCGTTAGTCTACCGAAAATAAGTCGGGAGATTTATCATTGTTTTGTCAAAGTATAGAAAACTACATCTCAATTGAGCCAACACTAGAGATTTTCAATAGATTGGTCACCCAATCTTTGAAGGAAGTTAAACAAAAAGGGGTTATCAAACAAAATCCTAAACATTAATGAATTGATTATTTTCCTTCCTAGTAACAAGATAGGGGAAAATATGATTAACTAGAGAACCTTAGTAACTTCCAAGGGGAAGAGAAGACCCAAGGATTGTTGAAAGATGGCCTACTAGGTTAAATCATACTTGTGATTTCAATCCTATTTGTTACTTCAATAGTGCATACAAAGGACTTACTGATGCACTAGGAAAGAAATGTTTGTATGGTACAAATTTAGAATTCTAGTTGAACGAAATTACAATAGGTTAAAAGGAAGGATCCTACTAGACCTCCCTCAAGGCTAGTTGCAAAATCCTATAGTAATGGAGTTTTTTTTACTACCTTGAAAAGGTAAGACTAGCTCTCATAGTGAAAAGTTGCTCTATAGAGAGTGTGCTACGGCCAGAGGGGCAGAGGAGGTGAGATGTCCAAAGGAGGTGAGAGGGAAAGACGGGGTTGAGAGGAGGAGGTGAGAGGGCTAGAGGGGCTCTAGCTAGTAGATCCTTCATGATAAATAAAAATATTTGATAAAGGAATGTTTTCTCTTATTTGAATGTTGACTTTAAATTATGTGATGCACCTAGTACGCTAAAGGGATAATTAGGGAAGTTGTATTTATATATTGAAACATAAGAGTGGTAAGCAATTAGATAACTAAAGTTGATCCATTGAGGAAAGTAGAAGGTTGAGCTCCCTAACAGATCCATCCTAAAACTAGATTGTCTAGGTGAGTCAAGAGCTTCTTCAAAATAATTTGTTAACTAGAAATTAATTGTTGATGAATTAGAGGATTAATTAGAATCTAGACTACATGTTGTTTTAGTGGACCAAAGTGAGACTATGTCTTATGAGCAAAGGGGTTGACATACTACAGTCCTCCTCGTTCTCACTCTCTTTGAACCAAACGTGACACAGGTTGATGATCTAGTATAAAGTGAATATCCAAAGACAAAATTGATAGATGACCTTAGTCCACTCTAAAAATTTGCATTCATGTTGATCCTTATGGATTACTACTAGAATCTTCCATT
This sequence comes from Lygodium microphyllum, assembly GCF_053477565.2. Classification (NCBI taxonomy): domain Eukaryota; kingdom Viridiplantae; phylum Streptophyta; class Polypodiopsida; order Schizaeales; family Lygodiaceae; genus Lygodium; species Lygodium microphyllum. Next base: position 134,004,469 of record NC_141156.1, read on the forward strand.
ACAAAGTGAACTAGAGAGAATCTAGGTGGAAAACCTTATGTTATTTTGAGGAGTATGCGACATCATCACTTAGGTAAAACTCTTAATAGACCACTAAAATTGTGTCATAGAGGGCTTCTTAGTCAAGCACCTTACATGGGGTATTAGAGCTTAAGAATATATTAGTTATAACCCTAAGCATATTTGAAAGAGCTTACGAAAAATAGTATCTTAAGAGATTTTTTTTTTCATTTTATATTTTTTTGCTACGTATATCATATCTTCATAGAGCTATTAAGCTTGGGAATGCCTCTTTATTTAGAGAAATATACACAACGGTTATGCACTCTCTTGATTTTGAATGGAGAAATCAAGTGATGTGTATCCAAGACCAATTCTATGATCCCTCTTCACTATTGGAGCTATATATAGCTTACCCTATCTAAACTAGATCTCACCTATATATATGTAGATTGTGATCAATATGATGTTGTCCTTGGGAGTGTATATGTTGTGTCTCTTCTCTCCCTATCATGTCTCTACATATCTTCTCTATCTACATCTCAACGTGGTATCAGAGCTATCATGATCAACTACAACCAATTCCTATGCTACGAGCATCTTCTGTTATGAATTTTAAGCATAGAAGAAGTTCACTCGATCATCATTGATCATCATCTAGATTGCAAATATGTTGAATTGTAGATATGCCTTGCTTGGACACCCTAAAAGTTTCTATTTGGGAAACTCTTAAGGAAATGCCTTTCTCAAGAAAACCGGTCTTTCTCATGTGCTAGGACTCACTTCGAATCATTTAGGAACATTATCAATCAACTTGTTGTTTTTCTAGTGATGTTATTTCACGAAAGCAATTGGTAACACAACTTCTTAATACTGTAAAGGATCTTGCTTATGATAATATTGCTACCATATTATTAAAAAAATATAGGATCAACTTTGATCGAGCTTTGAAAACAATTTTTAGAGACCTATAAGTGCAAATTTTAGGTGGGAATTTAAAGCCGACGGTAGCGAAACATGAAGATCCGACAATTTTAGAGACCAAGGAAGACAAAAATTCAAAACTTTGGCCATTGCAGTGGTTGCAGATTTTTACTAAAATTTTCAACAACTAGATTGAAGAGAGAGCTTCTCAACCGTTTGGGATGTTGATTCGGATATGTAGGACTTTTCGGATCTAAATTTGGGCACCAGACGGATGAGATGCGGGAGACAAGTTTAAGTTGACCAACTAAAGATAAAAAAGATTGGGCATGGCCCTTTTGGGGGGCCAATTGGTCCCCTTTTTAAAAAATTCATGATTTGGAGGGGGGTGTTTTTTCTAAATGGCATCGTGTAGCCACCGCTCCCTCTCTTTGCAATGATTTGGGTATAGAGAGGGTGTGGGGGCTACATGCAACCCTTGCAATAGATCATGATAAAAATCATCCTCAATTTTTTTCTTCTCTTCACCAATTGCAGATAGAGAAATGGATGCATGGTGGTGGATCTGAAATCTAGTTTTTCTCTCTCCTCCCTCCTCTCTCCTCTCGAGGGTTGTTTTCCCATGCATAAATTTATGGAAGAAAGGAAAGGAGTTGGATACGAGATACTAATGGAATAATTGTACCGGAGAAAAGTAGATCATAGATCAGAGTTGGAGAGAGCATCAATGGCCATAAATGAGCATCAATGGCCTCCCAACCATTAAATACGCACCTCCAAAATTGAGTTTCTATACGTAAGCACTCATTTCATTCGTTTTATGAAAGATGTTTGATGCAATTGTCTGTAAATGGATTTCTTTGATTGAAAATGCTAAAAGTTATCAAAAGTATTAAAGAGAATCAAAAAATATGGTCATTTAATAATTTATGTCAAAATACACAAAACCCATAATTATGCGGTTTTTATAAAAATGATAATTTTTGGGGGTTTTGTTGTGATTTTGGGGTTCATATGGAGTGGAAATGAATATAAAATCAATGTTCAATAATTGTGATAATTTTCAACTCATAAATCAAAAATATCAAAAAATTTATTTAAATAAATAAAAATAGTGAAAAAAAGAGAGAAATTTAGTTTTTTGACATAGAAAATTAAGAAAAATTATGTTTTATGTCAGTGAGTGTATGGGATGGCCATAGCACGAGGGGTAAGCCTCAATTCAGTTGCATCTTCATGTTAAAGTCCGTTTTTATTACTTTTTACAAGAAAAACACATTCAGAAACCGTTCTTTACACCTATCAACGATGCATAAACTAAACAATAGGGGTTAAGCATAACCTAAATGATGTGTAACCTAAACAATGAACATAACCTAAACGATAGGGTTTGGATACTCATTAGTTGAACATTTGAAATTCTGATCTATTTGTTTGTGAATACCATATAGGACATTTATTAATTAAGTTTAAAGGGTTTAAGCAACACGAGAATGCTCAGGGCTATGACCCTTAGCAACAAAGCATGACATGTAGGCTATAATCATTAAAAGAAATTTTTGTTTCATTGCACAATGCTAATTTATGAATTATAAATTGTTTGAGCATTATGGCATTCACAATTGCATTGCACATATCACATGGTAATTCTTCGATACATTGCAATTGGCTTCTTATACACATGACCCACGTTGAGTTGTGAGATGCCTAAGCTATATGTTTAGGTGTTTGGGTTCCTAGGGAAATTGTTAAGTGAGGAAATATCTTATCTCTTGGATGGTTTTAAATAAAAGCGGAGTTTGTGACGCATGTGTTATGTGTGTTAGCAGTGTATTGAGGGGCCAATCGTCGAGGTGTAGGAGAGCCGCAATGTGGCCATGGCATTTAGTCAGAGGGGTGCCTCCTTCTATTTGTGATTATGATGTATTTTATACCAACAATGTGTAGAGACTACCTCTGAGGAGTGGAGAAGGTTCAATGATTGGACTACAATTCAAAATAAATGCGAAATGCACAATAGTTGTTATTAGAGCGGCAGTGTGTCCCTTATATGCTCCTGGCCGCAAGACCCAATGAGTGTGTTCTTTGAGTATAGAGAGGCCCAGCTAACGCTTATAGCCAGTGTGGGGCCCGTTTTAGGTCCCAATTGGTGGTGCGTTTCACCTACTTGCTGGGAGCTGCAAATAAGTGGCCATTTTTGAATCTTGGTCAATTGGGTCCAGTTCATTAGTGTATGTCAAAAATCAATGAGCTAGACTCACAAGACCGTCAAGCCAAGATTCAAAAGCAAGAAAGAGCTAAATGAGCTAGATAGCAGGCTGAAATAAATAGAAGATATTCTTCTCAAAGGAGTGGTCCAAAATCTTTACAAGGGCAGGGTCTTAGTAACCCTAGCTCGATGCTTAATCCGTTAAGGGGAGAAAGCTTTCATACTTCCCCCCTTTCAATCGGTCTCTCCACTTCAAGTGGGGTGATATTTTTGATTGTTTGAACTCATTTAGTGAGTTTGGTTGTTACCATGGCAGGGAAACCCATTACAATTCTTGTTGGAATGGTGGATTTGCCAGCCTTAGGGTTTCCTATACCCATTTTTTATGGATTAGCAAAGGAAGACATGAAACTTCACATCAATGAGTTCCAAAAGTTAATGTTTAACTATAGAATTCAAGATGAGGGGGACACTTGATGATGTTCTTCAACATGACTATGAAAGGATAAGCTATAGTGTGGTATCACAGCCTAGAGAGTGGAACCATAACTATGATTGACTTATTCTTTGCAGCCTTTTGAAGAGAGTTTGTCGCTGAAAGGGGAGGTCAGTGTTGGCTATGTGTCCTCAATGTTACATGTCAAGAACCTCAAGAGAATGTCCGTGGGTATCCCATGAAACTAAAGGAGGTCTTTTCGAAGTTGCAAACTTATATTCCTGCTATTGCTTAGTTGCAATATTTTTTGAATGGGCTAGACTTTAACATTCAAGTGCAGTTGAGTAGTTTTGTTCTTGCCAACATTGAAACGGCTATTACACGAGTAGAAGAGGTGGAATCACATTACAAGCAACTTATTCCTCTAGGTCAAACTGAAATCCGAGTTTAGGTTCTGGAAATACTTTAGTGCTGATGAAAAATGGAGGTCAAGGGATGCCCATGAGTCCTTCTAATGGGAGAGAAAGCATAATTTCAAATGTGCCCATGTTGCCAGCCCCTCCTAGTGTGACCATGTCTATGGCTATAGTCAAATGGCTCCACCAAGACTATTGGAAGCCTAATGATAAATCCTACTGTTTTTCCAAGAAATCAATAGCCAAACCCTAATCAAGTAGTTAGGCCAATTGAACAACAGGTAGATGATCGTGGCTATGAGTCAAGTGCCTCGAATGTCCTTGGAAAAATTAAGGATATGATAAAGCACTATATTGATATGATTAGCGAACAATATAGAAAAATAGCCATTGATGTTAATTTCCTTAAGAAGTAGCGGAATTTGATAGGGATTCCACTCCCTAAAGAGGGTGGCCCCTCAAGATTCAAGTGTAAGTGGTGTGGTGGCCAATATTTCCCTAGGAATTTTCCAAATGTTAAATGTAACATATGTGGGCAGTTCGACCATTTAGCTAGTAAGATTAGCTCTCTCCAACAAGTAAAAACCCAAGTCCAATTAATCATCGAGCGCAAGAGAATAATCTCCAACAAGTTGAAGGACTGAAACAAATATTACAGAGAGGGAAAGCTATGGTAGAGGAGCTACCTAGTGGTAGTGGAGTTAGCCTTATAGAAGTTGTTTGCATCGATAGTACTGAAGCTTCCAATCTACGGGTTATTACGAGAGGTCAAAAGGGTAAAGATGTCAAAAATCCAAGGAAAATCCTATCGAGGGAAACCATTAGCAAGATGATAAGGGGATGCAAGTCCTTAATCCCATTATGGAAGGAAAACCTCTCAAGGTCATAGATGGTAAAGCCAACCCCAAGTAGGATAAGGAGTCACCAAAGAAGAAAGAAAAAGCCAAGAAAGAAGTACCAAGGCCAGTTCAAAGACCAAAGGAGAGAATGGTCTGGCAAGAAAAGTGAGCTCTTGCTAGCTAAGATGAATTTGATTTAGCGAGTTCTCTTTATGACGTTAAGCTTGATGTAAATCTTCCACATTGGATTAAGTTATCTCCAAGAGTGTGCAAGGTATTTATGAAGATTCTACGTACTAAGTATATCATTGAGCCCTTGGGAATAGTGCGAGTAGGAGATGATTGGTTTGAGAATGCTGAAAAAGCATTGTTTAAGGGTAGTAGCATATGTTGATGGAATATTAGTGGACCATGCTATTGTGGACACAGGATCCTCTGTCAACTTTATGTGTTTGGAATTAATGGAGAGACTAAGATTAGAAATAAAAAAATATTCCTCCACGAACCTCCAAATGGCTGATGAAAATTTAAGACAACCCGAAGGTTACATTACTAAAGTCCATGTGGTTGTTGCCAATCTAGAATGCATTTTAGACTTTAGGGTCATTAGGTTTGCAGGGCAACCTAGCTATCAAGTATTGCTAGGCACGCCATGAATTTTATAAGCAAAATATTAGGTTGATATACCTGCTAGGTGATTGATCTTTGGTCGAGGTTCTAGACGTGTAGTGGTAGATTCCTATCGTAAATATCGTCAGAGTGAGCGAGTTCATTTATCTTCATCAAAGTTTGATATGCTAGATGCTCATCTAATATACTGAGACGACATCAAGTGATGAATCCAATGAGAGGTCCACTATAGAGAGGATATTTACCAAGTGACTTTGAATGAGCCAATAGAGGCTCAGGAGAGGATAAGGGGCATGGATGTAATTGAGCTTGACCTTGGTATGATCAATGATTCATGGCCAATCAAATTAGGGTCCATGCACAATTTGAAAGAAAGGAAGGAATTTTTGTCCTTGATTCAATAATTTTGTGATATCTTTGCTTGGAGTTATGATGAGCTGAGAGGCATTCCTCCCAACTTGGCTGTTCATACGACTCCTTTGAAGTAATGTGGCCGTCGTGTGTGACAAAAAATAAGGCGTATGACTTTTGAACTAAGGGACGGGCTATTGGAAGAATTGACAAAGCTACGTAAGGATGGCCTGATATTTCCAGTTCAACACACAGAATGGTGTCACCAGTTGTTATCAGGAATAAGAAGAAAATTCATATTTCACTTTGCGTAGATTTTAGAGAGCTTAATAATCAGATGGTTAAGGATTACTACCCATTTCCATTCATTGATCAGATTTTGGATCAGTTAGTGGGTAGGGAAATATTTTTGTTTATGGATTGCTTTGCTGGATATAATCGGATGGCTATTGCGAAAGAAGACAAATTGAAAATGACATTTATTACTGATACATTTGTGTATCACATGATGGACTTTGTTCTATGCAATGCGCTTGGATCTTGGGAGTGAACACGTGATAAGACTTTGGTGATATCTCCCTAGAGGAGTTAAAAGTCTTTATTGATGATATGGGGGAAGCCACCACAAGGGAGCAACAATTGATTATTCTTTAGAAATTCTTTGAGTGTTGTAGACTTTTAAATGCATGACCGTGGTCTCATAATCCAAGTATAGCTTGTTGAACTATCACTTCACCTTCTTCTAATCCACACTATTCTTGCTCCAACATCAAGAGAAGAGAAGAATAAGGAGGGGAGGATGGAAAACATCCTCTCCTTTCACTCTCTCAAACTCTCTCCCTCTCATGCACTCCCTCTCACTCAACCTCTTAACCTTGAAGCTATGGAAATCTTTTTGCAGTAGTCTCACAAGGAGAATAATCTCTGGATAAACGTGGTTGTTTATTTGTCATACCATATTCTTCATGATATTGTTTTGCCCAAATCATTTGTAGTGTAACCATTTCTATTGCAATAAGAACAATGTCTGTTAGGAAATTTGAGATGAGAGAAGTTACAACCACTATGACTCCTACGTGTAGAGCATGGAAAGGAATGCCTTTGAGCAAGTAAAGCTTGGTTGATTTGTTCTGATTGTGTGTCCTCTTGTGAGATCATAATTGTTTTTTGATTTGTGTGTTGTTGTTCATGTTGTTGTGAGTATTCAATCAAAGATATGCAAGCTTGATCAAAATTGATTCCATCTTTGTTAGATAATATGGTAACAATATTATCATGAGCAGGATCATTTACAGTATCAAGAAGCGGTGTTACCAATTGCTTTCATGGAATAGCATCACCAGTAGTAGCAAGTTGATTGATAATGTTCTTGAATGATTCAATATGTGTTGTCATAGAGGTTCCAATGTTGTATTGTGTAACGTGTCCACTAGAATCATCCCGGACACGTCTTAGCAGTCCATCGGGAAGGATGTCTAGAAGGCTCCGCCCGGCACTCCCATGGAATGTTACGGGACTTGCGATCTGGGTCTTCCCGCGTCTGCCACGTAGCGGAAGTATCCTGGCCGTTCCCACTTAGGATCGACCTAAATTTGGGTTTTCCTGTTTGGTCGTTAGCTAGCAACAACTAGCGTCAGACCCGAGCGAACTACTTTACGCAGAAACGCCAGGTCCGAAGCGGATTCACGCTGCACTTGGTTCAAGGAGAATGGGAAACGAGAGGGATGCAAGGCTTGACCTCTCTGCCATAAGGCATAGTCCCATTCCGTTCCCCTAAAACAGCGTGAATCGGGTAATAGTTAATTCTAAGTCATCGTTCTCGTTACTTGTTTCGGAGATGGTGATCATCCTCTGTTCGTTGAAGACTTTGAGAAAAGTTCCCGGCTAACCGGGACCACCCATCCATAGGACGGACCCATGGTCCATCCTCCGCACTTTCCTCGGTTTGTTTTAGTTATGTAATTACCTACCACATTAATTTGACATATAACAAACAGCTTCCTTGATTAACCCTGTTAAGCACTGGTTCCTTCACGTAATCTTATCACAGGACATAAAGAAAACAATGTCAAACAACTTCTTTGTTATCATTTTATCCTTTTATCTTTGAAATACAAGGAGTTCCGCCCGTAGGCATATTCATAATCTGCCCGAAGGCTATCCAGTAATCCACCAGGGATCACTCATCCAAGTTTCCGCCCGTAGACTAGTATGCGGGCCTCGAGATCCAATCCCGAGTCACGTTAGCCTCTTGTGCAGGGCCCGGAAGGCAAGGGATTTACGGCCAGAGCCCCCTCTGGCACCCAAGCGTCCTCCTGCTCCAAGTAGAACTCAACGGAGAGACCTCTCACGGCGGGTTCGGTCCACGTTCCCGGCGCGGTTAACAACCCCCTTGGTTAGGGTCAGGTAGGCAGTCGGGGGTAACTGAAGCTGCCTCTCCCTTCAGGCTTCAACCTGAAGTATTTAGATATATTTTCGTCCTTTAGTTCATTGAGCAAACAATGCAAACAGTGCTTTCCAAACTGTTACAAGCACAATCAATTTCCAATGGTCGTTTAGCTGGCAAACTGTTAAGGAGTGACTCCTTTTCTCCAAATGCAACCCGCATTCGATCCGGAATCAATTGCAACTTGGCAAGATTCCTATCATTCTTGGGTTAGGGTCATACCCTACCAATACTTTAGGTTTTGTTGTGGTAGGTTCCAGCGATCATGTCGCTTTAGTTTATTGTCTGGTCATTTGCTTCAAGGCAAATACCTAACTTTCCTTTTCCTTGGCAATTATCCCCCAAGAAAAGTGAGTAACAGGATGATTACTCATCCTCTTGTAAGTTAAATTCTTTCAATAACTTGCCAACCTCATTTCGAGAGATGACAAAACTCTCTTGTGGACAAATCTCAAGTCTATACGATGTTGCAACCTTTTTGCACATGTGTTGCATCATTCCACGGGATCATTCCACCCATTGAATGGCGTCCTCCGACCACGGAATTACCTCTAGCCGAGTAGCAGGGTTTAGGGTATCCTCCAACCCATTCCTAATTATGTTGTCCCATGGTCCTAGAAATTTGCAACTCCGTCGGAGTTTCATCATTAGAACGAATGATCCTTAGGATAAAACCTTAGATCATTTTATGCATGAACATCCAATTGATTCGACATTTCGTGAACGTGTGTAAGATCTTTGGGTTTGTGGGTTTTAACTTGGCAACAAGTGTAAAACTAGGTCGAATTCCTATCGCACTAAACCCTAGTTAGCACTTGGGCTACTTATCATATCGACTGAGCCATGCCATAAGAATCAATCCTTGTGGTTTAGGTGACTTAGTCAACTCAATATACTTGTCTTGCGTCACGGATGAACCTTTCCCAAAGGTAATAAACTAGATCTAAAGGGGAACAATAGATACAACTTCACCAATACGTGTAAACATGCGATTCACTGCTTCTACGCATCCCATGGTTCACAATAACCCTATCTTCCCTTGGCAAAGTAAAAATGCCTGATAATCTGAACACTAACTTTCCTAGGTCCTACTAGGACTTACATCAAATAATCATGCCACTTGCAAGTCCATAGATCATTTTCGTGCCCTTCTATTCCTTTTCGATAAACATCTTATGGGTGTTAACTTTTCCTCATGAATCATTACAAGGAAGATTCATCTAAAAATGGGACATGCCATTAATCTTTCCATGCCTAGTAAAAA